>NC_058132.1:182913459-183034217 GCF_016433145.1 Gracilinanus agilis | reverse complement strand
GAAGAGAGGAGAGGTGAAGAGAGGAGAGAAGAGGAGAGGAGAGAAGAGGAGAGGGGAGGGGAGGGGAGGGGAATAGAGGAGAGGGGAAGAGAGGAGAGGTGAAGAGAGGAGAGAAGAGGAGAGGAGAGAAGAGGAGAGGGGAGGGGAGGGGAGGGGAGGGAAAGAGAGAAGAGGGGAAGAGAGGAGAGAAGAGGAGAGGAGAGGGGAGGGGAGGAGAGGAGAGAGGAGAAAAAAACCAAAAACATTAGTTCATTTTTTGAACGACTGTCCCTGATTTGCGGGGTCTTACCTTCATTCTCTCTTTTATATGAAAAACATGCTTTCCTAAATCCATTTTTGAATCTGGAACCTAGCCTGCACCAGCAATAGCAGTATCATGAAGGATGCTGTAATTACAGTTGACATTTGTGTTTTTGTATGATCCAGATTTACTAGCCATTTCTGATTTAAGTTAGGAACTCAGTCAATCTCAGATACTAGTGGGGTCATTGTCTTTTATAAACCTGGAATGGTGGCTAGAGTCCTGGCTATGGAGCCAGTAAAATCTGACACGTGGTTCTTATCTGGAACATATAACTTTCACAAGGGGCGTACCCTGGGATGGGTCTCTTCTCGCTGACCCTTTCTGGTGGTCTTCTTGATGAAGACCGAGGCTTTTGGTCGGGCCCCCCATGCACCCCACTCCACACACCACCCACCCGTAGAACCCAGGACTACGCCGAGGAGCACGGGCCACCAAGCTGGGGAAAGTGGCCACTCCACAGCCTTTACAGAGAATGGCGGCACCTACTCGTGGGCTCTCCTTTCCTATGTTGCTGGGACTCCTCAAACCCTGTCTGGGCCCTGGTGTGGGGCAGCCGTTCCTCCTACTACACATCCCAGCAAGCACAGGCGCGGCTGCACAAGACTTCCATCCTCTTCCTGCCTTTTCTGTTTCTTCCCTGCACACCGGCGGCTGAACAGCAGCCCTGAGAGGCGTTCCTAACTCTGGGGACAGCTTTGCTAGTTCCAGACAGTTGGGAGCGCCTGAGGGGTCCGAGTCCTGCTTATTCCACAGGAGCCGCTTCCTGCAGCTGCTCCAATAGTCCTGGGGAAAGATCACCGGCATCAGAAGTCCAAGCCAGGCCAAAGCGGCCAGAAGATACGGACCACGAGTAGGTTTCTCAGAGCAGATCTGAGGCAGCGAGGCTATAGAATGGACGGAGGATTGGACTTGACTTGGAGTCAGGAAGACTTAAGTTCAACCCTTACCTCAGAGTCCTATGTACTCGGTGACCCTGGATGAGTCACAACTTTTTTCAGCCTCATTTTTATCATCTATGAAATGGGGGCCTATCTCGTGATGATCAAATGAGCTAATATTAATTGTGTTTCAAAATGTCAGTGACCTTTTAAGCTATTAAATCTTTGCAAGTGCTATATTAATGTCAGGTAATAATTTGAGCCGACACTGTATTACTTTTTCATAAATTGTGTGTAGGGAGAGGAAAAGAGGGCTAAGGACAGATCTCTGGCATCTGTGACCTGATCAGAGTCACTAGGACGGGGTGGGGGGTGACCAGGGAGGGGTCTGTAATCATTGAGGGATGGGTTTAGGAGTTTGTCTTCAGGGTGCAATCCTGCCTGGGTGCAATCTCTTTCTCTTTCAGACCGGAGGGATCCTCCATAACCAGGAAGACACTGACCTGGAGGGTGGTATTTGATGCCTTGCAGAGAGAAAGATTTCTCTGTCCCCACTGGGAGAAGGAAGAAGGCCACCCACGAGCCTAGCATGCTTTCTGCCTGTTAGTTCATCCCTTTTCAATCCTCTGGAGTCATGGTTGGCCATTGAGATGATCAGTGTTCTTAAATCATTCCAAGTTGCTTTTCTTTACCGTGGTTGTAGTATTGTATAAATTGTTTTCCTGGTTCTATTCATTTCACTCTGTATCACTTCATAAAAATCTTCCCAGGTGTCTCTGAAACCATTTATTTTATTCATTTTTAATAACAAAATAGGATTCTATCACAATAATTTAACAACGTGTTCAGCCATCCCCTAATTGATGGACACCTCCTTAGCTTCCTGTATTTTGTCACAACAAAATGAACTGCTGTAAAGTTTTTCTACATAGGAATCCTTTTCCTCTTTCTCTGATTTCTTTGGGGCTTAGGTCTGATAATTGTATTGCTGAGTCAGGAGGCATTCACAGTTCAATAACTTTTGGGGCATAGTTCCAAATTGCTTTCCAGAATGGCTGTATCAATTTATAGTTCCATCAGTCTATATCAGTGTACCTGTTCGTCCACAGCCTCTCCAACATTTGCCATATTCCTCTTTGGTCAACTTTCCCAGTCTGATAAGCCTATGGTGGAATCTGTTACCATTTTAAAATTTCTCTAATTAATAATAATTTGAAAAAATTTAATGTAACCATTTACATAATATATATACATATTATATATATACAAATTCACAGGAACTGAGTGGAAAGGGAAAATTGGGGAATTAATCAGCTAAAAGTCTGGACTTCTTCCCTTAAGAATTAACTGCCTGTTCATATTTTTTGACCATTTATCAACTGGCAAATGGTTCTTATTAAAATTCTGAGTGTTTCCCTAATATCTTGAGGAACTGCCCTCTTGGAAATGATACATTTATCAGAGAAACTTCCTAAAAACTAGTTTTCCCTGGCCACCCCTTCCTTCTAATTTAAGCTTCAGTTTTATTTGTGCAAAACCTTTTAAATTTAATAGTCAAAATTGCCCATTTTATCTTCTATGTTCCTCTTTATTCCTTGTTGATCATGAATATTTGTCACCAGACCATAAATCTGCAGGATTATACCTTTCTTACTCTTATAATTTGTCTCTTTTATATCTAGATCATGTATGTACTTGGAGCTTATCCTAGTATGTGGTATGAAGTGTTAGTCTAAATCTAATTTTAGCTGAACTGTTGTAGAGTTTTCCTAGCAATTTTTGTCAAGTCCTTAGTACTTAAACCTGGAGCTGTAGTGCTTGGGTTTATAAAATACTAGGATACTATGCTTATTTATTTTGTGTATTGTTTACTTAATTAGATTCACCTATCAACCACTCATTAATAGATCAATTCATCTATTTTTTAATGTGCCCCAAATTGTTTCAATAATTACTACTTTACAGTATTGTTTTGGATCTGGTACTGCCTTCCAATCCACTTTTTTCATTATTTACCTGAAGACTCTTATCCTTTTGTTCTTCCAGATGAATTTTATTATTTTTTCTTGTTCTGTAAAGAAAACCTTTGTGGTTTGATTTGTATGGTACCAAATAAGTAAATTAATTTAGGTGCTATTGCTATTTTTATTAGATTGGCTTAGTCTTCCCATGAGCAATATTTCTCTCCTTAGCCAGGCCTTTATTTTTACAAATTGTGTTTTGCAGCTGTATTAACATAGTTCCTGTGTGTTTCTTGGTAGATGCTCCCTAATATTTTATACATTCTGCAGTTATTATAAATGGAATTTTGCCTTCTATCTCTTCCTGTGAGATTTATTTTTGATGTACATAAATGTTGATTTGTGTGATTTTATTTTATAACCAGAAACTACCACAGTTATTGTTTCAATTAATTTTAGATTAATGTTTAGGGTTCTGTAGAACCTTGCCATCTTACAAAAGGCAATAGCTTTATTTCTCCTTTTCCTATACTTAATCCTCCCCCCCCCTTTTTTTTTTGCCTGTCTTACTGCTTTAGCTAGCATTTCTAGCATGATATCAAATTCTAGTGACAATGGACATTTTTTGCTTCACTCTTGATCTCACTTGAAAGGACTGAAATTTAGTTCTATTTCACAGAATATTGGCTATTTTATATATACATGTGTTTATACACATTATCATATTTGGTAGAAATCCATTTATTCCTATTTTTGAGAGATTTTAATATGTCAAGAGTAATTTGTCAAGAGTTTTCTGTATATGTAGAACCATTGTTTTAGTTATTCTTATTATTAATATGGTGAATTATGTTTTTAGATTTCCTAATATTAAACTAACTCAGAATTTCTGGTGCAAATTCAATCTGTTCATAGTATATAATCTTTGTATTTTATAATGCTATAGTCTGTTAATGTTTTATTTAACACTTTTACGTTATATTTTTTGGGGGGATATTGGTCTATAGTCTTATTTCTTTGTTTTGGCTCTCCCTGGTTTAAATAGAAAGACCATTTTTATCTCAGAATTAATTGGTAGGATTCCTTCTTTTTCTATTTTGAAAACAGATTGTACAATATTGGGATCAGTTGTTATTTGAATGTTTGATAGAATTTGCTTACAATTCCATCTGGTCCTGAGCTTTTTCTTTGTTTGAGTGTTCATTTACAAGTTGTATAGCTTCTTTTTGCTTTTCTTTTTAAAATTTTCTTTCTTCTTAAAAATTGGGTTCTTTAAAGTCTCTATTTTTTCTTCTGCTAAACTAGGTATCTTATATTTTTGTATATATTCATCCATTTCATTTGGCTCTGTTAGCATAAAGTTTGGACAAAAACTTTTGATGATTTTCTTTAACAATAGCTCATACTAATTTTATCCTCACAACTACCCTAGGAGGTAGGTACTACAATTATCTCCCTTTACAAATGAATTCACTGAGGCAAGATAAGGTAAATATGAATTTTCTAGGGTCACACAGTATCTTAGGCAGAATTTGAACTCAGGACTTCCTGACTCAGGTTTAGTGCTCTACCTATTGTGAAATCTATTTGAGAATTTTTCCTTTATTGTTTTTTTACTGGTAATTTGGTTTTTCTTTTTCTTCTTTTTACTTGAACCAGCCAATCATTTATGTTTTATTGTTTTCATTACTAAAGAATAAACTCCAGCCTTTTTTTATTTACTCAGTGGGTTTTTTTTTAATTTTTGTTAATATCATCTTTGATATTCTGAATGTTTTCCCATTTACTTGAGTTTTTAAAAATATTGGTTTTCTAAGTCTTTGTTTTGTTTTAGCTGTGTGATCTATTCATTAGATTGTTTTTCTTGGTGAAAGTATTTAGAAATCCATTTTCTCCCAAGAATTGTTTGCCTAACTATATGCACAAAATTTTGGTACATTGTCTCATCTGGTATGTTGTCTCATTTTTATATTAAATAAATCTGTTGCTTCTATGATTTATTCTTCAACTCATGAATTCTTTAGGATTAAGTTATTTAGTCTGTAGTTTTTTTTTAATAATTTTACAATGGTTCTTTATTGAATAGATTTTTATTGTATTATATTACATAAATTTTCTAAAATTCTCGATGTGTAACTTCTTTATTATTTCTTTTTGGTAAGATTTGCCTAGGTCTGAAAGAGGTACGATGAGGTCCCCCAATAGTTTTATTATCTGTTTCTCTCTGTAACTTCTTTAGCTTTTAAGTACTTAGAGTTTATACAATTTGATTAACATATATATAAAACATTGAAATTCTTTTCTTTATAACTTTCAGTAAAATGTATTTACCTTGTTTATCTCTTTTAATCAAGACCATTCATTGCTGTTCCCATGTCTAAGATCATGATTGCTCTTGTTCTTTTGAATTCAATAAGGCATTAATAGATTTTTGGCCCACTCCAATATTTTAACCATTTGTATCCTTATGCTTCTTGTAAACAACATATTATTAGATTCTTCTTCCTAATCCATTCTGATGCCCTTTTCATTTTTGTGGTTAAGTTCATCCCAGTCATGGTTATGATCATTAATTGTATATATTTTTCCATCTTCTTCTAATTTTTTTTACCACCCTATTTTTATAAAAAAAAAAAAAAAAAGGAATGAATGATGATTGTCATCAGCATTTGTGGTCAAGGTTTGATGCAAACAATCCACTTTCTCTTTCCTGCTTCTATTCTCTTACCCTCAATCAGAGTTCAACCACAAGTTTGTGTTGTTTTTTTGTTTTTGTTTTTGTTTTTTTTTAAACCCTTGTACTTCGGTGTATTGTCTCATAGGTGGAAGAGTGGTAAGGGTGGGCAATGGGGGTCAAGTGACTTGCCCAGGGTCACACAGCTGGGAAGTGGCTGAGGCCGGGTTTGAACCTAGGACCTTCCGTCTCCAGGCCTGACTCTCACTCCACTGAGCTACCCAGCTGCCCCAATCATTAACTTTTTAAATTTGTTTTTTGTTTTTAAAACCCTTACCTTCCATCTTAGAATCAATACTTTGTATTGGTTCCAAGGCCAAAGAGTGGTAAGGATTAGGCAATGAGGGTTAAAAGACTTGCCCAGGGTTACACAGCTGGGAAGTGTCTGAGGCCAGATTTGAACCTAGGACCTCCCATCTATAGGCCTACCTCTCAATCCACTGAGCTATCCAGCTGTTCCCCAATCATTAATTTCTAATTGGTCCATTCTAAATTTAAAATAATCTATGTTTAGACAAGGTTGTTGTTTTGGTTTTTTTTGTATTTCTGGTACAAAGCTATTCTCTTTCCACCTCTTTCTTCCATAGTTCTCATTTCTGTTCCAACATTTTTCTTTAGTGCTCATTTCATTTGTGAAATCATTTTTAATTTTCTTCAAAAAGTCTTATTTCTTCAAGGAATTCTAGTTGAACTTGTGCCCAAGGTGTGTTTTTCTTTGAGGCTTTGCTTATATTTTAGAGTCCCCTCTTCTGGATTTGTATCATGGGCATCTTTTTTATAAAAATAGATCCTTGTGATTGGATCATCATTATCATCGCATTCTTACAGACTTCTTGAATTCAGAATTTCTATTAGAGCCTGCCTGTGCACTTCTGGAAGAAATGTCTGGGTCTTTCTTAGTTCTGTTTTTATTCTTTGGGATCTTAATGCTACTTCTTCTGTGCATTGAATATTGTGTTCCTCAAAGTTCTCAGGGGGAGATCAGATTGGGAACCTCAATGTTTTCCATGGACCTAAAGCATTCTGATTTAGGGCCAAGTTTGATTCCTGACATCCTACTGTGATCTTTGCTGGCTCCAGATGCAGGTTTGGATTTGGGCAACACAGTTATGGGTTGGCCTCTCATTGAAGCTCTAGTAGACTACTGCCAGACCTATGAACAAGCTGGAAGGTTCTGCAGGTCCAGAGTGAGAAAAAGAAAAAACCCTCTTGATTATTCAACTATAGGTATCAGTTTGGGCTGGAGGCTAAGACCCAATTGTTTTGTGTGAGTCAAACTGCTTTTATTCCTTCTAATACTGATCCTTCTCTCATATACAGCCTTAGGCCTGGGACTACTCCTTGTCCTGGCCTCTCCCCTTGGTCTCTAGATCTCATGAGGCTGCTAGCTCTGTGGTGTGAGCAACAGAGCTATTAGTTGATACTTGTTCCTCTTGTCTGCACAGCATCCCTCTCAATGGGATTCACTAGGGAGAGTTCAGTACCTTTTGCTCCAAAGCACATCTTCAGGCCTCACTTTAGTTCCCAGGCTGGAAAGCTGTGCCTAGTACCCTTCTGACTGGAACCAGTCACTAATGTCTTAAGACTGCTGTCTCCCTATGCTAAAATGAATTGAAAAAATGACTTATTTTTCCTTAGATTAAAGGACTTGTCCTTGCAATTTCTGGGTCTTTGTGGACTAGCTATAAGGGGGCGGGGGAGGGAGAGCTAGAATTTACTGCTTCCTTCTACTCTACTATCTTGGCTGGTCTATCATTCTGGAAGTTTCATATTTGTATTATCATTCATGAGTTTCTCAGAGTAGTGGCTGCAGTACTTTTCCTCTCAACTCAGATTTTGAGTCATTTTCCTTTAGTCTTTAGTACTTGTTTGCTATATTCTGGTTTATTCATTTTCCTTTTTTTTAAAAAAAATCACTTTCTCCATAAGCTTTTTCTAATGACGGTCTCCCTGTCCCCCCTATCCATTTACTTGTCCTTTTTTTCCCTTTTGATTTATCACATTTATTGCTGTTCTTAGGTGATGGAGGGGACCTGGGTTTAGATATAACTCACATTTATCTTGCTGGAAATAGTTTATAAATATTATCTGATTTGATTCTAGGAACTACAAGTTGAAGAATTCAGACAATCCAATAATATTTCTATTTTGCAGATGATTAAATGGAAGATTAGAGATGTTAGGTCATGTGTTTAAGATCACAACGGCCAATAATTAAGTCACTACTTGAACTTGGCCTTTTCCTCCAAAGTCTAGCACTCTTTGTGCTAATGCAAGCCTAATATTGTTTTGCTTTGATATGGACAATTTTCCAGCTTTTGGTCCACTGGCTATTATGTTGATTCTGATCTTGATTTATTTACTCATTGTTTGCATTTTTCATATATTAGTTTAAGAATTCCTCTGCCTGAACCCAATTATTTTCTTCATCATTTCCCTTTCATTTTCCCCACTATTCCATTGTTATCGTGTTTCTAATATATTTCATTTGTTACAAATGTTTATCAACCATGGAGAACCAAATACTTTTATAGGAGAATTTGGTTATTGAAAGGGGACATCTGGCAAAAGCTTTGTAGCCATATTGAATCCTCCACTGGATCAACTGTTCTTTGTCAGCTGTAGCATTTTGAATAGGCATGCTTTGGTTTTGTTGATTGCTAGGGAGATTTCCACCCAGATGTTCCCTGATGAAATGATTAAATATGCCAGGGTGGCTCCTTCTTTGATTCATTTATTTCTTAATTCTAATGTTGAATTCCAATAGTTATTAATTTATCCATGCTAACTTAAAATGTATTACTATTTTCAGCTGGGTATTTAATATGAGACTATTTATATACCGAATTTCAGAATTCCTGAAAATTAGAGAAAATTATCTTATCTTTTATTAAACAACTATAATATAAAAATATTCAAAGAATATACAGCTTTGAATCTAAAATTCTTCTTTTCACTATTTTCAGCACTGTAATAGGAAATATTAAACATTTAACAAATAGGAACATCTAATAATAACCATAGAATTGTTTCCAATGCATAGCATAGTTCCCCATTTTAACATTAAATCCATTAAGTTACTTTTGCACAAGGTACAGCGTGCTGTGACTACCCATTAAGATGAAAATCCCATTAAGTTAAAAAATGTTAGTTATGTGCTAATATTTAAAATTAACATTCCAAAACTAGATAAGCCATACTTTTAAAAGCTTAAATATTTAATGTTGATTGTTGCCAAGATAGTTTTTTATTGTAATTTCATGCTATTGATTTTTTAAAAATAAAGCAGCTCCACACTGAATCCACTGATCTTGGTTGCCCCCACATGGTACATCGATATTTGTCACCACGCGATCCCTCTCTGCACTGGAATAGACAGGCAAGGAGATGCACTCATCAGGAGAATATGGACCATATGCATCCTGTAACAAATCAATGGTTTTATTTGTAAAATATATCAATTTTAGGTTTACCATTCTGAAATAAAGCATCAAATATGATATGAAAAATAACCCCCAACTCACATTACCATTTGCCATTCCACCAGCTTTTCCACACTGCTCAAATTGAATCACGTAACTGGCAGCTGAATATTGGTAAAGCTGGGTTTCCTAAAAAGCTGTGGACATTCCACAAAGTGAAATGTGCTGCATTAGGATTTAATTGGTTCCTCCTCACTAGAGGTCTCTGAGCACAAACTGAACAACTCGTTGGGAGTGAGAAATTTCCCTTTAACTTTATTTGGATCTTTTCAGTCATTCATTCAAGAAACATTTATATTAAGTATCTACTGTGTTTCTGGAGAAGGAAATGGCAAATCACTACAGTATCTATGCTAAGAAAATTCCAAAAGAAAATTCTGAAAAGTCAGACACAAACAAAAATGACTAAATAACAAAAATGTACTGTGTACAGAGTACTGTGCTTTGTATCCAGAAAGATACAAGAAGTGTGAAGTCCTTATTAAGGAGGAAATAGAGAGTCATTGAAGATCTTTGAGTAGAGAAGTGACATGAGTATATCTATAAGTAATAAAACTTACTGTGAAAGTCATATAGTGGTATACTAAAAGAGTAAATGCAAGGGTAGAAATGAAGTTCAGGGGAGGAACTGCTTTAACAGTTCCCAAAGGTACATGTAGCCAGTGGAAATAGAGAAGGGGTGTGGATGGGAGAGATATAACCATTTAGTATTTGGAAACTTGATCATCCGTGAGAGTTAAGTGTGGACTTTGTTATCACTTACAGGGTTAGGTTTATAGGGATAAGTCCTAAAAAAAATTAAACTATTCTTTCAATAACCTTTGTTTGATCCTGACATCTCAAACTTCATGCTCATTTCTCTAATCCCTTTCACAGACAACTTCCTAGAAAAAGTCACTGGAAAAAGTCACTTCCTTACCACCCACTCACTCTTCAGCCTCTTGCAATTTTAATTATATTTACAACCTCATCATTCTTCTTGCTTTCAATTGGTATTTGGGTATCAATACTAACAAACTCTTCAAAATTATTAATAATCTCAGATGTGAGATCCCTTCTCCCCACTTATTTCATAACCCCATTTGACATCTCTGCAGCTTTTGACATAGATGACCAAGCCCAGAAGGCAGAGATGATAATTCCAGAATCTAGTCCTGGAAAGCATTCAGAGAAAATATGCTGATTTGGGAGATGGAGTGTGTCAGTGTGTTGTTCAGGGAATGGCAAAGAGGCCAATGTCACTGGACTGGAGAGTTTTAGAAGGTGAGAATAAAGTAGAAGACAGAAAAGGTAGAAAGGGGACAAGTTGTACCTTTGAAAGTTGAAATTCTGTATAAATGTCATTGTGGTTAAATGTTTTTTACTATGACACAAATTTCCATACACTTATATTTTTGCTATGAGAATTACAAACTAATAATAATGCAGAGCAATTTATCTTTACGTAGACAATAGAAAATTCACAACAATAAAGAAATACAAAAAAACCCTGAGATACAACTTCATACCTACCCCACTAATCCTTTAAATATTATCAATTGATACTTCAGTGCTTCCCTCTTTATTCTGAAGAGAAAAAACTGAATTCCTTCACTTCATAATTCTTTTGGAGTCAAGAGGCTTTTTCATATCTGCCCAATGGTGCTATTTAGTAAAACTGCAGGTTCTCCCTAATCCGTTATCATAGATGAAAGACTTATCTCTAATTTTTTTTTTCTAATCCAAAGAAAATGCCTTAAATAGTCTTTTCCTTCAGGTCAGCTCTTGACTTTCATTCTTTTCCATGTTTAGAGACAAACAGAAAGTACAAAGCTATGGACACTTGTCAACACAATTATCTATAACTATTTACATTCCCCAAGATCTGTTTTTAACTAAACAGCTTTCTTCTCTCAGAGTAGCTCCAAGGCACCTGACACTAAGGTTGGCTGAGTGTCTTCCCCTACACTTCTGACATCTTCCACAACTGCTCTATGCTTTTCTTTAAGATAAAGAGCCCAGATACTTTTAAAGTACATTCTCAATCCCCTAATTGCCAAATATTATTTATGATTCCCAAAAAGTGAAAGGGGCCATATCACCCAATAAATGAAAAAACTGGAAACAGTACTTCATTTAGATCCTGACCATGAAAACTTCTACCTTCTGAACATTATATTAAATGCACAAATTATGTTTATATGTAACTTTATATTCCACAAAGCACTTTATGTTTTTCATTTTATTTAATGTTTTAATTAATTTTTATCATAGCATAACATTTCCTATATTAAGACATCTTAATAGGTATGGGAAAACATGCTATGATATATTGTTGGATTAAAATAATTGGATAAACCTAACATTTAATGAATAACTGTTAATAAATATAACGAGGTGACCCAGTGGATAGAAGATGGGTCTTGGAGTCAGAAAAATTTGAGTTCTAATCTTGCCTCACATATTTACCAGTTACGTAACCCTTTGCTTCAGATTTCTCATCTATAAAATGGGGACAACAATAGTACCTTGAGTACCTCAGGATTGCTGTGGAAATCAAAAAAGTTAATATATGTACAGTTGTGAGTGTGAAACTCCCACCCCTTTCATGATTATAAATAGTATTAGCCTTTATGATTATCTTTATAACACAATCATTAGTTTTTTGAGTTAATAGTCAAATAATATCATTTGCTAAGAAAATATATAGCTTTTGGTGGTATTAAATCTTGCTGACAAGCACTTTGACCTTAAACCTGTAACCCAAAAATTTCTACCAAGTCCACCATGCCCTGCTGAGAGTAAGCTCAGGAAAGTCAGTAAGGAGGTGGAGGGCTGCTTTGGGTGCAAGCTCAAGACAGTCAGAAGGGATATGGAAGACTACTCTTGGGTTCAAATATCAGTCATTCAACTGCTGACTCCTAGTATTTCATAATAATTGTCAGCAGAAAAACAATTAGACCCCCAACCCCTTATTGCAGAGGCCTTGAAAAGGTTAACCATAAAATCTGACATGGGCTACCACCCCCATAGTGATTATTTTTGTACTTTCCAGCTTATTCAGCTCCTGCATCATTAGTTAGGACCTGCCTATGTGAAAGATTTGTACATCCATTCTACTTTAATTTTTGACTATCACTTTGTCACTGTCATATGATTTCTTTACATAAAAAAGGCTGTCTCCTGTAAAAGTTAAATTTGGGAAATGTATCAAACTACATTTCCCGTGGTCCAACGGGTTTCCGTTTCCGGTTCTTTGGGCTTGGGAAGGCTTACGTCTTTACGCAGGGAAGGATTTAAATCTCCTGGGTTAGGAGGAAGTGGCCTCTTTTGCCAGTAGGCCTCTCCTTTGCTAGTAGGGTCTTGGCCAGCAGATTTGGGAGGTAGAGACAGGAAACAAAATGGAGGCGGCAGTTTTGAATGCTTACAAGCGTGTGGTCTAATGATTTTATCTATCAGCATGGCTTTAATTAAAATACTAATATATATATTTATACAAGCACTTATCATTTTTCATATTAATACTCCTAAGGCTTGGGGACTTTGGTCTTGGCATTGACCAGAGTACAGCTTTATTGTTAAAACTGGCCCCCTCCCAATAAACCTATTTAGCTTGGATTTTTGTACTGCTATGATAAATTTTTTCCACACAGTGTTTTGCAAACCTTAAAGTGTTGTATAAATGTTAACTATTATTATTATTATTATTATATATCTTTCTACAAAATAATAATAATTATTATATATCTTTCTATAAAATGGCAAGACAAGAATAATTTGGAGCACATACCTGATTCTATGTGTAAGTATATGTTTCCTGAGTACAACTTTAATAGAAGAATTAAAAATAATCCTTAATGTTGTGCTTCAATCTAAAGTGGTTAATTTAAGCATACTCTCCATCTATATAACAATTTGGTTAGGGAAGCAGCTTACAGTGGTGGGAATCACATTAGACTCAGAGTTATGGCAGGTTCAAATTCTTGCTCTAGGATTTAGAATCACAGGATTATAGATTATAGCTAGAAGAGGATTTAGAGGCCCTGTCCAACTCCTTCTTTTTATAGATGAGAAATAGAGGTCAGAGAGGTTAAGTGAATTACTCAGTCATAAAGGTAATAAGTAAATTACCTATATAAATGTAAGAAAACTCCTCTATTCCTTTGGGGCTCAAGTTCCTCTTATGCAAAATGAGCTCTGAATCCTATTATCCCATGATCCTACAACACCACATTAATGAGGTCAATCAATCAACAAATATTTCTGAAGCTCTTGTCATGAAAGGAATTGTGGCAGGTTCTAGGGATTCAACAGACAAAATGAAAGACTTCTTGCTCCCACAGGGCTTACAGTGAATAGAGGGAGGATATACATACACACAAGCATGCATATATTTATATGTTCATGCATATATATGTACACACATGCATGTATGCATTTCACGCATATATTCACACACTACATGTAAATAAAATCTTTAAAGAGAAGAGGAGTCGTGAAACAGGGCTCCCTATCTGACTGTCTGTCTTTAACCTTATGTTCACATCTGGTCATACCCTATCCATCCCAATAATTCTCAAGCCCATCATTCAAACTCCATCCCCACAACCCCAAATCCAATTCCTTATCCCATCCTCCTCAAAGTCCCACCCCAAAGTCCCAATTAACACTCTACTTCCTACCCTTTAGCCTTTGGAATACTTTTTCTTTTGGCAATGAACTTTGCTTCATCCTAAATCTTTTTCACCCACTCCTTCCATTTTCTATTTATCCCTGAAACGTGGCTCCCTCCGATGACACAACCTCCTTAGCCACCCTTTCTAAGGGGTGGCTACATTTCCCTTATTCTCCTCATCTAACTGGTTAAAGAAGAGGAATTAGAAATACATCTTTCTCCCATTGCCATTTCTAGGTTCTTCCCCTACCTCTACTATTCAGTAATCTTTGTCTTTTTTTTTTGAGGTTTTTGCTATTAATATCTACCACTCAATCAAAACCCTGACTTCTGTTGTCTATAGATTTCCAGATCATTGCTGTTTCTTCCTCAATAAATTTGGTCTCTAGATCACAATTTATCTCTCATCCCAAATCCAGAACTCATATTTGGGCACTTCAACATGCATACTGACTCCTTCAACATACATACTCAATTCCTCTGCCTCACCTCAGCCACATACAAAAACGGTCATACCCTTGATCTTGTCATCAGTGTACCACCTCTGTATTCGAGAATTCCAAAATTCTCATATCTGATCATAATCTATTGGCTTTCCATTTCTTTCTCTGCCTTCTCTTACCAAACCCAACTCTTTGTCCATACTGTGATCTCTAATTTCTCAACCCAGTTCTCTCCCCACTCTCCCCTGTATTAGCCATTCTCTCCTCCCCACTTTGACTCCATGGTGAAGCAGTTCAGTTCTATTCTGGACTCTTCTCTTCAGTCCTTAGCTCCTTATCACAGTGATTATTGATTCCTGTCAAGAATTAGCCTTGTGTCGTCAGTCCCACCTTTGTTCCTACAATGTGCCACTATAATTGGAGGCAGAGAAAATCATGTTAACAAATTTATGTTACATGACCTCAATCGGGCCCTTAGTGCTGCTAAGCAATCCTACTATATACCTCCTTTATCAACTTACTTTATATCCTCCATAGCAGCTCTTTGAAAACTTTTCATTCCTCCTCAAACTTCCCGAAGCATTCTCTCCATTGACCCTCTTAGCTAAGAACCTTGCCTCATAGTTTACAGAAAAAATTAAAGTGATTTGCCATGAGCTCCCTCTTTTCTCCTCTTTTTCACTTCTCATTTCATGTGATTCAGATGCTTTCTGGTACTATCTCTGTCTTTGTTTCATTCAAAGAGGTAGCCTTACTCTTTATCAAGATTAACTCCTCTATCTGCACAATCTCATTCTGTCATCTCCAACAGATTACCCTCTAATACCCTCGTTATTTCATTCATATTCAATATCTAACTGTCTAACATGGGTTGAGGCAGACAGGATTGGGGATGTAGACTAGAAAGGACCACACCAATGCAACTATCAGTAATATGTAAATAAGTCTTGATTGATGACACATGTTAAAACCAGTGGAAACGCGAGTTGTTTTGGGGGGGGGTCAAGCAGGGGGAAGGGGAAAGTAAAAACATGAATCATGTAACCATGGAAAATTTTTCTAAAAAATAAAATATTAAAAAAAATCTAATTGTCTACTGCCTACAGACAAAAATCCTTCACTTGTTTCTTCTACCCTGCTCAGCCCATGTCTCCATCATCTTATATCTCTCCTGTTATTTGTGGCTAAACTCCTTGCAAAGGCCTCCAAGAATATGTGCCTCTGTTTTCTTTCCTCTCACTCTCCTCTTAATCTTTTAATTATCTGGCTTCTGATCTCATTATTCCACTGAAATGGTTCTCTCCAATGTTACCAATGAACTTTTAGTCACTAAGTCTAATGGTCTTCTCTAAATCCTCATTCTCCTAAGCCTCTCTGTAGCTTTTGACACTGTTGATTGCTCTCCCCTCCTTGATACTGTCTTCTCGCCAGCATTTCAGGACACAATCCTTTCCTAATTCTCTTCCTCTGCTAGGTTCTCATCCAGTTCATACCCTTTAACCGCCAGTGTTCCACATATGTCTATCATGGGTTCTCTTCTTCTCTTTTACTTCACTTGGTGATCTTATCAACTCCCAAGGATTTAATTATCATCTCTATGCTAATGATTCTCACATCTACCTATCCTGCCCCAACTTTTCTGCCAACCTCTATTTTTTCATCTCCAACTATCTCCCAGACACCTTGAACTAGATGTCTAGTAGACAGCTTAAACTCAATATATCTAAATCTGAACTCATTAACTTCCCCTTAAATCTTCTTCCTCTCTTAAATTACTCATTACTGGAAGGACAACATGATCCTCTCAGTCCCTCAGACTCACCATCCAGAAGTCATTTTGCCTCCCTCACTCTCTTTTATTTCCAATGTCTAATCTCTCACCAAGGCCTATTAATTTCACCTCTGCAATACCTCTTATAGATGCCCCTTCTCTCCCCTGATGCTGTCCCTTCTCTGGTGCAGGCCCTCATCACCTCCGCCCTGGATTACTGCAACAGCCTGCTGGTAGCTCAGCCTGCTTCCAGTCTTTCCTCACTTCATTTCATCCTCCATTCAGATACTAAAGCAATTTTTGTCTTCTCAGCACTTAGCATAATGTATGGCAACAATAGGAGTTTGATAAATGTTTAATGACTGACATATACACACATAATATAAATGTGTATATGCAAATGTGGGCATATTTATGTGTGGATATATAAATATGCATATACATAATATATGCACATATAATACTATATATATATATATTATAAAATAGATGGGGAAGAAATCTAAGGCAGTTAGAGGAGAGGGCCCTAGCACTTGGTGGATAAGCTAATGTTCATCTAAAATGGGGTGCTTGAGATGTAACTAGAAGGAAATAAGGAATTCTAAGTGGTGCATATAAAGGAGCATATGCTACGAATGGGGGACAGACAGGCCTATCTGTAGCTCAGAGACTAGAGATGGAGTACTAGGTCTATGGAACACAGAAAAGCTTAAAGAGTAGATAAAGGGGAGTCATTTATAACTAGACAATACATACAAAGCTGTGAAGGACATTAAAAATAAAATGAAGGACTTCATATTTTATCGTAGAGGTCAAAGGAAGCTGCTGAAATTTTATTGAATAGGGGAGTGACACATTTATGATAACCCATTTTGTTGGCTGTGTGAAGGATAGAATGGAATAAAATGACAGAGATCTAAAGCAGGAAGACAAACCAAAAAGCTATTAGGAAAGCCCAAGCAAGAGGTAATGAAGGTCCATACTAGAGTGGTGGTTGTGTGAGCAGTGAGAAGCCATCAGATGCAAAAGATATTATGGATGCAGAACAAATATGATTTGGCAACTGATTGAATATTAGAGGTACAAGAGAGTAAGGAGTCGAGGATATCACCAAAGTTACAAACCTGGGAGACTGGAAGAATCCTAGTGTCCTCAACAGAAATAGAAAAGTTCAGTAGAAGGGAACATTTAGGAGGAAATTCAAATGTCTCAATTTCATTTGGATGCTGATACCTATAAAAGTTAATTAACTTTGAAGATATACATAAAGTGTGTTAAATAGGCATCTTTTAAAAGTCTGTACCACAGTTACAAACATGGGAAAGAAAAGGTGGACAGTTTGCATAAGCTGCCCCCATAAGAAAAAAAAAACTCAAAGCAATTATCCTACTGAGGGTAAATTCAGTAGTGGTAACTTCTCTGAGGATTAATATGTATTACAATGAAGAAATAGAAAACCCTATTCTCTTGATAGCTAGGAAACAATGATCTTTTATCTTACCATCATTAAAAAAAGGAAACACCAAAGATGAAATTTCAGCTTAATTTCATTGTAATATGTAATATGTAAAAGTAAATTATTGAAAAGTCCTCCCATCAGCATATGCACAAACTCTCCTGTGACTTATCCAACGCATGTTTTCTGAATTCTCATGACTCAAACTGAAGAAAAATTGTATCTGTTATGAAAGATGTTAGGAAATCACAACTTTAATGCACATTTTAATAGGCATAATTTAGTAATTCAACAAGGGAAAATGAATATCTCAAAACAGGAAATAAATGACATGCCAACAATGAATATTTTGAAACACTTTGTTCTGCCTAGATCCTCTAGCTGTTTTTTAATATCTTTTTGTAAAGAAATATTTCCTTTAACTTTTTACGTAACAGAAATATTAACTCTTAGCAGCACAGCACAACAATAAATAGTATAATCTGGGGAAATTATAGCCTAGGGACCAAGGTGATGACACAGTATAGAATTAGTTGTCCATGAGTGTTTTCAGGAAAATACTGTATACACAATATAATATCTGTCAGTATTAAGTATAGTATGAGATATGTATATATGCATATTGAGGGTAAAGGATAGTTAAGTGTAAAAGGATCACTCCAAGGTTGAGAACTTAAGCAATAAGATGGAAAGAGCAATAAGATGGAAAGGAATGACATAGGCAAGTTAGGGAGAGAGATGAATTTGGGGGAAAATATTAAGACGAGTTTGATACCTCAATTTTTGTACCTGATAGGACAGAATACAAATGGCTGAGAACAGAAATCCAAGCTAAGTAGAGAACCGGCAAGAAGGTACCCAGGGTACAGCCATTGGATAGCTAGGTAGTACAACTGGGCTTAGATTCAGGAAGATCTGAGTTAAAATTAGATGTCGAAAATTCATTAGTTGTATGATCCTGGATGAGTCACTTAACCTCTGCCTGAGTCAGTTTCCTCAACTGAAAAATAGACACTATTTTTCACAAAAAAGGGACAGTAATAGCATCTATGTCCCAGGGTTTTTGTGAGGGTCAAAGCATCTATAATGCCTGGTCCATAGCAGGCACTATATAAATGTTAGCTATTATTATTAGTAGTAGTATTCTTTGATGATTTCAGATCACCAGATTTAGATGACTTAAATCTTAAAAGTACTGAAAGAAATTTGTAGATATGGTTGCTAAGCTAATCATTGGTTATTGAAAGATCCTGGGGAATGGAAAAAGTACTTCAGGATTAAAGAAGGACAAATATTCAAAAAAGGGAAGAGAATGGAGTCTGCAAGCACAAGGTCATTGTGCTTTATTGATAAAATTCTGGACATATTAAGAGGATGATCAATGAATACCCAGGAAAGGAAATGGTGATTACAAATAATCAGCAAGGTAGTACAGCACACTGGAAATAACAGTGACTCTGGAGTGAGAAGAACTTCAACCTCTGCTTTTGATGATTATTACCTATTGACAATGGGAAAAGTCCCCCATCAGTCTTATTATCCTCAATATAATTAAAGGATTGAGCTATTTAACCTTGAGGTCCCTTCCAGCTCCTAATCTATGACCCTGTGATCTTAAGTTATTCCAGACTAACCTCATATCCTTCTTTGACAGTGTTATTAGAATGATGGATCAGGAAAATGCTATATATATATATATATGTAAAGACAAAGTTTCTAATGCTATCCTTATGCACAATCTGGAGAGATGAACAGTCGTCAATAACAGGGTTGTTTATATAGAATTGCCTGGACTTAAAAAATAGTCATTAATCTGTGATTCTGTTGACAGGAGTAAAAGGAAAAAGAGAATTGGTACATAAGTCAGGATATCCAGAACTAGGGCAATGAATGAAGAAAATTCAGCAACTTTTGGAACCCCTGGAGTCTCACTACTGCAGGGACTAAAAAATTTTAGTGTTTATTAGTACATCTACTCAGGGTTTAGGGATCTGTGAGATTCACATTATAACAGACAGGAATCTCTAGGCCAAAAAGAAAGGTTTCCCTGAGTCAGTTTTATGAAAGACCAGATTTCTTGGTCTTAGGCTACTGAAATGCCTCACAAATAATTCAATATTATCATTACGAACCAGTTATTAAACTCAAAACTTTGGAGTCAACCTTGGAACTTCACCAAAAATTTTCATTTAGCCAAGAAGTCCCATGGATGTTTCCTTCATTTCATCCTTTATGGTTGTTTTTTTAATTCCTATTGTCATCACCTTAGTTCAGACTTCCACTGATTGCAACAGCCCCTTGATTACTGCTATAGCCTTGATTTTTCAATATCCTCTTATTTGTTGCCTGCTATACCTCGCTTGACTTTTTGCCACCACAGTCCTCTACCCATCAAAATTTGGCCTACATTCCTTACCTATAATAGCAATCACTTCTTATCTGAGGAATTATAAGTTATTGAAAGTTTTCTGAGTTTCCCCTATACCTGTAGTTTCCTCAGCTATAAAATGAAAAGGCTAGACTAAATGATTTCTAAATTCCCTTCAAGTTCTAATTCCTATGACTTCAAAGTACTTTTGAATATACTATTTGAATCACATTCCTACTTGCCTGTCCCTAAAATAGATGACCCTTGATTTTGTTTTTCATATTCAGACCTGATCTTTGCCTAATACTGTGAGTCTGGCTAGGTAAATAGTGCCAGATTTCTTATTCTGACCATTGAATCCTCAGTTCTGAAATGATTCCTACTTCTGTTCAAATCTACCTCTAATCCATCCTACTATACATGTTGCTACCAAATTAATCTCCCCAAGCACTCGACTTGACTAACACATGTTTTAAAAGCTCCCTACGTACAAGGCATCACACCCTAGACACTGGGTCAGGATAGGTCCCATCACTTTATTCAATCATCCATTCAACAAGCATTTGCTATGCATATATTATGTACAAGTCATAAAGGACACAAAGACATTGAAAAAGTTTCCTGTACTTACTCCTTACATTCTACTCAAAGAGCCTGAATTTCATCAGCCCACTCCCCTACTCTGTCATTTGTTCCTTCTCCATTAATTATAAGATGAAGTTCAAATTTTTTAACCTGGCTTGAACTTTCAATAGTATTTATAATCTGGCCCAAATGAAATTTTTCAATCATAATTTAAAAAAACCCTTTACTTCAGACAGATAAATATTTCTGAGTCCCATGACATGCCACACTAGTTCTTGCCTCCTCATAAAGCTCTATTTCCTTCAACTTTCTTCTCTACCTATCTAACTTCTACTCATTCTTCAAGGTTCAGCTCAATTGCTATATTATTCAAAGAATGTTCCTTATTTATTCAGTATTCTCTCTCCATAAAGTATTGTGTATGGGTTGATTTAGAATCTTCCTGAAGTTTCTTTCAACTCTCAAATTCTGTGATTCTATGAAATCATAACATTTGGTGTCTGTATCCTTGACTGTGTAGTAAGATCCTAATCAATGTTAAGGTTTAGAGGCTCATAATGTTAAGGTTTAGAGTCTCAATCTCTAATATATTTAGATTACTCTTGTAACATAAGTATCATCATAATGTGAGTAGAAGGAATATGACACAGTGGATAAAGAGATGGTTCCAGTGGCAGAAAGACCTGGATCAATCCCTGCCTCTGAGACCACCATTTTAGGATGGAATATGGTCATGTTTCACCTTCCTTATGCCTAGAGTAGACATTCTTTCCTTCTCACCAGATGCACTGAATTAAGCAAATACCCTTCTCTCTCAACTTCCTTTTCCAGCCCTATTTTGTTTTGTTTTGTTTAATGTTGTCTTCTTGGACTAGAAAATTAGCCCTTGGAAGATAGGGACTTTCTTATCTGGTCTTGTATTTGTGTTTCCTGTGTAGATAGGCTTTAAGTGTTTTCACTCTTTTGAGTGATTAGAAATCTCATAAAAGCTAAAATTTTAAATCACTGAAGCAGAGTAATTTTACTATATAAATCTAAGAACCCAGAGTGGCGTTTTAGAAGGAATAATCCACTCCATCAGTAGTCACAGAGGACCTAGGTTCAAGTTTTGGTTTTGCTATTCAATTAAACAAAAACTATTAAAGTGCTTCTTTGTTCAAGGCACTGTACTAAGATATATAGACACAAAGACATAAAGGACATAGTCCTTGACTTTGAAGCATGGACATTTCTTGAGAGAGGGGGAAAGTATAGATTTCTAGCAGGAAATAGCACCTGACCTTTGCTTTTAAAGGAGATAAGGATTCCAAATGGCAAGAATATGTTCCATATATGGGATTTTATCTGTCCAAAGGCATGAAGAACATGAAATCCAGTGTATGAGGAACAATTATTAAGTCAGTTTTACCAGAAAAGAGAATAAGCGATGATTAAGTAAAGGATTAGAAGGGGAGATATTTGAGACAGGGGAGTGATCAAAAGGCTTTTTCAGTAGTCCAGGCTAGAGGGAAAAAGAGTCTGCCTTAACTGTGGTGGAAATATTAGGTGAAAAAACAGACATGAGAGATATGGAGGTAGAATTAACAAGACTTAGCAAGGCTATGGGAACAATGGAAACAAGCAATGAAGGCGACTCTTGTGTACTTGAATGGATGATATTTCCTTCAGTATAAAAAAGGGAGTTTGTAGGAGGTATGGTTTGGAGGAAAATAATAAGTTTTGTTGATGAGGTTGAATTTGAATGCCTACAGGAAATCTGAGAGATGACCAACAGGCAAATGGTGATATGAGACTTAAGTTCAAGAGAGAAAGGAGGGCTAGCAATACAGATTTGGAAGTCATCTGCATAAAGATAACTGGACCCAGAGGAGTTGATGAGATCAATAACAGAGAATATAGAAGAGAAAAAGGTCTATGGCAGATCCTTTGATGCTCAGATGTAGTGTATATGAGCAGGAAAAGAAACAGATATAAAAAGAAATAGAAGGAAAACCAGAAAATCAAAGACATGGAAGCCAGAGTAAGACAGAATACCCAGGAGAAGAAGGTGATCGGTAATATAAAGGGCTATAATAAAGATAGAGAAAGATGAAAATTGAGAAAAGATCATTGAGTTTGGCAGTTAAGAGAACAATGATTAGTTTGAAAAGAGCACTTTCAGCTGAATGGGGATGGATCCCTGTTTTCAAGTGGCAAAGATGATGAATTTAGTTTTGGACATAATGAGTTAGAAGTATTTATGGAACATACTAGTGGAAATGTTTAATAAACAATAGAGTAATAGCCTGGATTTTAGGAGTTAGGCCTGGATCAGTAAATCATCTATGTAAAAATGATAAGGTCACCAAGCAAGAGAGGATAAAAGCCCAGGAAAGAGCAAATGAGACTGAGGTCCGACAGGTAAGAAAGGAATCAAGTGTCACAAAAACACAGACAGGGCAGAACATTTGGGAGCTGAAAGGAGAAAAACAGTGTCAAATACTGCAGAAAGATTAAGATTATAAGAACTGTGAAGAGGACATTAGATTTGGCAATAAAGAGAGCACTAGTATGCTTAAAAATTAAGTTGCATTAGGGGCAGCTGGTTAGCTCAGTGGAGTGAGAGTCAGGCCTAGAGACAGGAGGTCCTATGTTCAAACCTGGCCTCAGCCACTTCCCAGCTGTGTGACCCTGGGCAAGTCACTTGACCCCCATTGCCCACCCTTACCACTCTTCCACCTATGAGACAATACACCGAAGTACAAGGGTTAAAAAAAAAATTAAGTTGCATTAACCAGAAAATTGATTCAAACAATAATTGAGATGAGCCAAGGCCACAAGAGACAAGGTTAACCTGTAAAAGTCATTATTAGCAATAAAGATAAAGAAAATAGCACAAAAACCTTTCATTTACATTAATAACAAAAACTATCAATTAAGGTACATCTTTATGAGAGAATGCAAAGTTAAAAAAAAGGCAGATGAACAAAGCTGTGATCACAGAAAGGGAGAAGTGAATAGAATGGATAAGGAAACCTGATGGATTTAGAGCAATAGAACAGTTATGACATCTAATACATTTATTTATTTAAACATATATAGGTACAAAATAATTTTAATTGGCTGTTAAAATACAGCTATTACAAATAGGAGTCTTCTTTTAAAATGTAAATACTTTTGCAGATAGTAGCAACTAAGTAACCAGCAAGTTGGTGGGAATAGGTTTATCAGATTCTTTCTTTCCAGACTGGATAGATGGGCAGTCTGAAGAAAAAGAAATTTGAGACAAGGTATTAAATCCTCAATATAAAGTTTTGTTTAGGGATGGCCCTGATCTGATTAAAATACTTCTTATGTTTGGAAAGAGAAATCAAATTAATTTTAGCCATTTCTGCTCCAGCTTAAAGTTTTAAATCACTTTTTTACTCACAGAATCTCTTTTAAAATCTTTAAAAAAATTTACTTTCCTGAACTATCTCCCATTTAGTGAGTTTATAATTTAGCGACAACATTGGACAGAAAACATAGTGGAAGGATTATTCCCAAAACTTTTATGTCATTATTTCTTTTAATATAATCCTACTAAAATAAAAGCTTTGTTCATAAATATAATACTGTATATGGCTAATTCATATTCCATTTGTAGCAAAGGGTTTAGTTAGCAGCAGGTATTTTTCTTCTACCTAATGAGAAATTCTTAATTTTATTTTTCACTTTGTGGATTTTGTCCCAAAACCATGCCAACTTGCATTTGTCCTCATTAAATTTCATCCTCTTTTAACAGGAATGGCATTTCAATTAATTAAGGCCGTTATGAATTTTATGTTTGTTTCCCAAAGCATTAGTCATTCAAGTCTGAAGTCCTAAGTAAACTTGGTGAAGAAAATCTTGATTCCTTCATATAGGTCATCACTAATGAACATAATAAGGTTCAGGACAAATTCCTGAAGGACATGACATTATGTAACACAGGCTCTTTTATGGATAATTAACCTTTGTGTATAGCTTGCAAGCCATTACAGTCATGAAGGTTGTAATAAGGCCAAAATGTCATATGAAATGTAATAAAAGGCCAGAATGAAATCAAGAAGATACTTTATAGCTATGGCTCCCCCTTGTATATGTGGTCTCTTATACTATGGAAAAGGAAAAAAAATTTGACTGGAATTTCATATCTATCCTCATTTCAAATGATGCTTCTTAAATGATGTTACTTTATTTTTAACACAGGGCATTCCAGGTGTTTTTTAAATTAAAAGTTTTGTTTGAATTATAATTACAGGATTGGACTTTTTATATACTAAATAATGCTATTATATCAACACTTTGAAGCTATTTTCATGTAAGAATAATATTAAAGACTTGAGATTAAGAGATAAAAGATACCATTTGACTGTTTTAGGTTTTTAAATGATTAAAAATAATAATTAAATTAGAAAATTATGTGAACTTTTCTATTGATAGGGATATTCCTTTTTATTTGTTTTTAGGAAATAGGAGAGGTAGCTTGGTATTGTGGCCAGAGGGCTGCCCTTGAAGTCATGTCTTGTCTCTGACAAAGACTGGCTGTATGATCACAGGCTAGTCACCCAATATCCCTGTGACCCATCAATTATCTAAGATTGTAATTCAAAAATGAGTTGCTAGTCTGCCTTTGTTGAGGGAGTTTTCTCATTTAGAGTTGCAAAAATTGGGTAGTATGTTAAACATTGAGATTTGTTTGTAACTAGGTATAATGGTATATGAAATTTTGATTTACTCTGCACATAATTTTAAAAAAATGTTTAAAATTTATTTGACATGACAACTAGATATGATGGTATTAAGTTACATAAATCAATCTTATTTTTTTAAACTTATTAAATATTTCTTACATTCCATTTTTCAAAATTCTGCTCATTGTTAGAGCCTTCAAAGAATGGGGAAACAAAATTAGTATATTCATAAGATTTAGTTTTAAAAGAAAAATGGGAGATTATCTAATGGAACTGTCTCATTTTACAGATGAAGGAACTCAGGTCCAAAGAAGTTAAGTAACTTGCCTATGATTATAGAGATAATACATAACAGAGCCATCCTATGAACTTGGGTTTCTTTTGATTCCAAATCCAGGGCTCTTTACTCCATCTTTGTTAAACATTTTCTAGTTAAGGCTATATGGAAGCTTTAGAAAATGATGCTAAATTTGAGTCTTTTCATAATAAGTAAATTCACGTAAGACCTTAAATAAAAATAAAACAATAGGTGAAATGTTTTTCTAAAACCTGGTCAAATGTATCAAACTGAATGAGGTATACTATTACATTTTTTAAAATGCAAATCGTAGGATTTAGTAGAGACACCTCCTAAAAAGCTAATTAGTACCTGTTGAATCCAGGACATATAACAAGGAAGGACTGAAGATACACTGGGTGAGTCATGTTGATTTTCAGAGAGTCGATTTCCATCAAAACTGCATCCTTCCAATAGTAAACCACTGATCTATGTTAAAAATGTAGAAAATGTTTAAATTTGAGTTATACTATCAGTAATTATAATATATTTTAATAAGGTCAAAGACAACATTTCCTATTGTGAGCAAGGCTTCAAAGAGAAGGAAACTCAAATTTCCAATGTTATGTGTGAGAAAAATGCTAACTTACAACAAGACAGATCAGTTCCCATGGCTAATTTTCTTTAAATTTAATTTCCATTTTTAGTAAATGCTTCAGGAAGTAACTATGCATCAGCAGTGATGTAACTGTAGGTGGCATGGAATTGAATTAATGAGAACATACTGATCCTAGCAAAATACACATTTATGAGTGATGTCAGTGAGAAAAGCAAATCACAATTTTGGAATATGCATCTTTCTATTCAGACATTTGGCATTACCTTTAAAACATCAGAAGATTTTTTTAATGCATGAATATAAAATGCTTTTGAGTGAAATGTTACATTTTCTGAATTATTCAAATTTGTACTGCATATTTCCATTAGGCTAGAACCACTTACCATATTTTACATTACTATAATTGCAAATTGTATAAATTTTACTACATGTGAACATTTGATGGAATTAGTTGCACTAATCCGGATGAGGCTGTAGAAGTAAAAATAAAATAAAAAGGAAACATATGTGCTGAAGAAGTTATAGGCATGGCCACAGCCATTGGGAAGTTTTTGCCTCCAAAGTCCTTGGCATCTCTGAGAGGTTCTATCAGTGAAAATGATATTAAAGACAAAACACCTTATATGATGATCAACTATGAATGACTTAGATGTTATTAACAATGCAAGGATACAAGATAACTCCAATGGACACATGATGAAGAGGGCTAGACATTGCCATAAAGGAACTGATGAAATCTGAATTCAGATTGAAGTTTATTATTCTTCATCCTATTTTCTCTAAGAATTTTTCTCTAGTGTAAACAATGTGTCTTCTTTCACAATATGATAAATGTGGAAATATGCATCGTATGATAACACACAGACAATTTATATCATGTCACATGCCATATTGTTGTGTGGTGGGAGAGAATATGGATCACAAAATGTCAAAAAATGACTATTAAAAATTGTATTGGCATGTAAAAAAGTTAACCTGCATTAAAAAAAAAGACAAAGCACCAGCATCTGCTTTGCTTCTGAATGCTTAGGTCCATGGGGTCTCTCTATGAGACTTGAAGCTAAAACCTTCCATATGTGCTCTCCTCATTAGAATGTGAGCTCCTTTAAAATTTGGACTGTCTCCCTTTCCCTTTTGGATCCATAGTGCTTGGCACATAAAAGGCACTTAATAAATGTTTTTTTCCTTGCTTCATTGAAATTCATCTTAGCCTTTCTTGATCTTCAAGCTATTAGTGTCCATTCTCATCAAAAGTGAGTTCATATGAGTCTGTATATACTAATTTATGTACAAGTTTCCTCCCTTATTAGTCAGTCAACAAGCATTTATTATATGTGCTAGGTACTGTGCTAAATACTAGAGACAGAATGTAAGTTCTTTGAGGGTAGAGAAGTCATTTTTATCTTTGTTTCTGCAGCACTGAAAAAAGGGAGACTAAAATGTAAGAGACCCAACAAATTCTTGTGGATTAAGGATTAGTAGATTATGTGTTTGCTGATAATATGAATGGTATATTTAATTGATTTCTTATTTTTCTAGTAGTTAGTTCAGTGCTCTTTTCCTCCTAGATGATTAATAATTGTTGGATCAATCTAAAGTATAAAAAACTTTTTGAAGGACAATTTCAATATGTCTATAACAATAACTTTTATTTTTTTAAATTACATATGTCTTTAAAAAAAAACCCAGTCGAAGGATTCCTTTATTTCATCTGAAGCCAATAAATACTTATTTTATTAATTTATAGCTTTTTCAGTATTTTTAATCATAGTTAATTATTTTTATCTTCTCAGGTTAATATATAAAATTGTACTTGCTAATTAATGTAATGAACTTCCTTGTAAATATTTCTAAACTATTTAAAGCCTTGACTGACCAATACAAAAAATCATAGAATTTTGGAGCTGGAAATACTGGGACCTGAAAGAACTAATATTTCTAAATGTATCTAAATGGGTACATTTCTAAATATACGCATCTTAAATCAGGGAGTAGTTTAGGAACAGAAAGACTCTAGCTTTTAAACAGTGGCATTTAACTGACTTCTTGTAGGTATCTAGTGGCTTTCCTGTAGAGAGGGCTCTCAATCTGACCATAAGTTTAACACAGTTCCCTTCTGAAGATATGGTCTAATGGGCCAGTGAGCCAAAATAAATCTAAACAGATTCAGTCAGTTCCATCCTCACTTTTTGTTTACTCTTGGGTCAATTTTAAGTCGTAATTTCCTTCTTCCTAGTTACATTTTTAGTGAATGTTTTTCTATATCCTTTAATGAATGGGACATTTACTTCTTAATGGTTCTGTCCCTTGTTAGCATTTTCGTTGTCTCTCTCCTCTCTCTTTCTGCCTTGTTTCCTGTTTCTTTGCCAACCCTATTGCCCCCTTTATTTAGGTAAAAATTTGATGAAAAATTAAAGGTCAGTGAGAGATGTTAATCTTAATTTTCATAAGATTTGTATTTGCTATTATCTCATTCTTTGGTTCAGTATTATGTATTCATTCTTTGAATTCATTCAGCAAGCACAAAGTCAGTTCTTGGAGCATCTAGCACTATGCTAGATGCAGGGAACTGACACTAACTTAACTAGTCTTATGTTGCTAGACTTAAAAAAAAGTTGAAATAAATATTACTTTTATAAATGCTAGAAGATTTTCTTCCTAAGAATGAATTATTCTTTTTTCCAGTCATATTTCATAGTAAAAAGATAGCTGTTTAGGGAGATAAATCAACTATAAAGATAAACTTCCTAGAAATAACATGACAATATAATTCTGGCATGACTTGGGACTTTTCTCGATCTTATAAGTCTTCAGATATAATTTAATAGTGATGGGATAGGATCAGTATTTATCACGGTTGTCTCCATCCTGCAATGTAAATTAAATTAATTCTTTCCCTAAAAGTCAAGAAATCCAATAGACAAGTAGTCGAAATATGTAATATTCATATCTGCTTATCCTATCCAACTTTTATCTATGTCTACACATAAAGTGAGTAATTGGTGATCCTACCCAATAAGCTGGGGGCCATCCTCACATTCTGCTGTCATTTTGATACCACTGGACCATTCAAGACCTCCATCAGTTATCACTCATTCTTGTCATATAATAAAATCATCTTTTTTGGTCATATATTTGTTTTGGCAACATCCTTTAAAGAACTTCTATACAGCTAACTAATCAGAGTATCTTGTAGCTTAGTTGAAATGTGGAAAATTGGTAGGACAGGAATTCTTATTATTCTGTGTGGCATAGATGAAACAGCACTGATGTACAGTCAGAGAGGGGTTGAGTCCATTTCTCAGCTCGGCTACTTACCACCTGTGTTACTCAAGCAAACCATTTAAACACTCCTGGGTCTCAGTTTCCTCATTGTGAAAATGGGGGAGTTGGACTAAATGACCTCTATATCCCTTCCAGTTCTAAATTTATAATCCAATGGACATTGCTTGGAAACAGAATATCAAAGGCAACAGATTATATTTCTACATCTCTGAAAAGAAAGTGTTAAGTCACTTTAATAGAGTAAAAAACAACTGACACTTAGCCTGCTATATGAACTA
Organism: Gracilinanus agilis; assembly: GCF_016433145.1. Lineage (NCBI taxonomy): Eukaryota > Metazoa > Chordata > Mammalia > Didelphimorphia > Didelphidae > Gracilinanus > Gracilinanus agilis. The sequence continues at coordinate 183,004,428 of NC_058132.1, read as the reverse complement.
GAAAATTTGTTTTGCTATGGGAATATTATCTATTTACTGACTATCCTCATTTACTCCTTCAGTGGGTTAAGTTTACAAATCCATAATATCAATGTAAAGGATTAAGAGGCAAATTATTAAATTAAAAAAAAACTAGCAACTCTTTCAGCTCTAGTACTATGGTATATGTATAATTCATGCATTAATAAATTAGGGGGTGACATTGGAATAAGTGTGATTTCAATGCTATATTTTGGAAGTAAAAGTATGAATTTTAATTTACATTGCATCAAAACATAGTGGATACCACTTAAATTTTAATTTGGAAATAAAGCATCCTCCAAGAATACATACATTGGGAATATTATATGTAAAAAAAGCTTTCAGATATTCAAATAAATTAATCTCATTTTCTCTTGAATTCAATACTCCAACTTTAAAATGACAAGGATGACACAGCTGAGGAGATCATAGACAGATACATATCATTACCACCATTATATCTCTATATCTCCCTTGTACTCTTTATATCTATAACAACATGTAAACTAAGAGGAGGCCACAGGAAGTGACACAAAAGAGGCCCCTTTAAAAAGAAACCTCAGTGAGCTGGGCCTTCTCTTCTGGTTCGTGATTGGACTTGAAGGAAGTCTGGAGCTGGTGAGACTGTTCCACATGGTGAGTGTTAAGACTGAAACATCCTGAACTTCTCTTAAGGAACTTCCTTTTAATAGAGACTCTGTGACTGAAGCTTTTGCTTTATTTGCCTTCAAGGCGAATATATTGGGAATAGTGTTTCTAGTATATTTCTGTTTCATATGATACCTCTTTTTTTTTGGTTCTAAATAAATAACCTTTTATGATATTAAAAAGGATTCCTCCTTATCTATTCTTTTTTTAGTATATCCCTATAAACGTCTGCCAAAAGTTTTTTCTGTCTTTGTTGAGGTGATATCCTGGTTTGGAATATTTTTGTTCTTAATATTCTAATTATGTTGATTGCCTTCCTAATACTGAACCATTCCTGTAAATTCAAATTGGTCAGAGTGAATGATTTCTTGGATAAATTGCTGTAGTTTGGAAAAGTGGATAGTGTGCCAGACCTAAAGTCAAGAAGACCTGAGTTCAAATCTAGCCTCAGATACCAATTGTATGACCCCAGGCAAGTCACTTAACTGTTTCCCTCAGTTTCCTCAGCTGTAAAGTGAGCTAGAAAAGGAAAGGGCAAATCAATTCACCATATTTGTCAAGAAAACCTAAAATGGGGTCACAAAGAGTTGGACATGATTGAAATGACTAAAGAACAAAACTGTTGATTTTAAGACTATATATACACACACACACACACATTTTAAAAACGAGCTTAAGGGTGTCTTTTTCAATTTTTTAGAATAATTTGTGTAGCAATGGTATTTTTTAAATTATGGAATTCTCCTTTTAATCCATTAGTACCAGGAATTTTGTTATTGTTTCCCTTTGGTAGTTTCTTTACAGCGATTTTCTTTTCTGAAATGGAATTGTTTAAGTTCTCTATTAGTCTGGGCATTTTATTTCTGAAGGTAATTTATTTCTTTTCTGTTCTGTTTTTTTTTCCTGTTATTGTTTTTGGAGGGAGACCCTACAATTGCATCATAGGTTCTGATAATTATTTTTATTTCCTCTGGGCTCTTGTGTGTGTGCCTATGTTTTTTTGCCTTTCTCATTTGATATTTTCTGCCTTTTCTTTTTAAGAAGCATTGCTAAAGATTTATCATTTTTTGTTAAGTCTTTTCAAAGAGTCAACTTCTGGTGTTTTTTACTTCTATATTTAGGTCTACTCTTTTTTGTTTCCAATATATATATATATATTTCTCCTCTAATTTTAAGAAGTTTTTTGTCTTCTTTTGGATTTACTTATGTTTCTAATTTTTAGATGAATAATCAGTTCATTAATTTTTTTACTTTTCTATTTTTCTAATGCTGATATTCAGAGATATAATTTTCCCCCTGAAGATACTTTAGCTGCATCCCACTAACTTTCAAGTAATTATTATTGCTATGGTTTGTTCTTTGATTCACTCATTACTTAGGATTTCATTATTAAGTCTTTATTTAGGTATGTATCTTTTTTTGTGATCCATAAACTTAACTCTAGTTTTACTATACTATTATCTATAAAGAATGTTTATAATATTTCTGCCTTTTTACATTTATTTGCTATTTCTCTGTGTCCTAATATGTCATAAATTTTGTAGATGTTTCACCTACTGCTGAGAAATATATATGTTCTATAGCACTTCAACTCAAAAGATGCAGTCTTTAGCTCTGATTTCTCCAGCATTTAAAAAATTACTTATTTTCCTTTTTTCTTAATTTCTGCAAAGTTTCATAATATTGTATTTCTATCTATGTCTTCTTGCACATCAGTTAATTTTTCCTTTATATATTTAGATGTTATACTAATAGAACATATACATTTAATATTGATGCCATTTTTCTTTACAGTTTAGTTTAGAATATTGTAATTTATCTGTTTATATGATAAATTTTCATTTTTGTTTTTTGTAGCAGCACGAGTGCAAATTCTGCTTTTGTGGATTCACTTAATACATAGTAAATTGTGTTGCAGGCTTTCTTTTTTATTTCATGTATGTCTTCTATTTTAGATGTATTGCTTATTAGGAAGAGATTATAAAGTTTATTGTTTAATCTATTCACATTTGTAATTATGAGTTAGATTCATATTTTCTTCCATTCGTGTCACCGTAATTTTTTTCCTGAAATTATATTTTCATTTTCTCTTCCTCTTCAAAGCCTACTTTTTTTCCTCTTATATTTTACTTAATCAACATTATTTTTGCTTTGCTTATTCTACATGAAAATAAACTTCTTTCATGTATTTTTACCCTCATCTCAACTCTTACTTCTTTTTAGTAATGAGGATAGAAGCATTGTATTATGGTAGAAATTTTCTCATGGTTCAATTTTATCTCACTGCCCTCTATATGATCACTTTATTTCCCATTTCCCATGCATCTCCTCTCAGGATACATTCTGGATGCCAATTGACCCTTGGATCTCTGATTTTCTATCTCCTGAGGCAGACTATTTTCCATGCAGCCACAACACTCCCTCAGAGAAGACTATCTTGCTAGGACATTCTCTTTTATTACTTCTTTCAATATTTGGTCAGACATTGTTTATTTTGTCTTCTTAGAGATCTATTATCTAAATTGTCTCTATGTATCTTGTCTTCAAGGTACATATTTTGTTTAAATAGAGATCAAGAGTTCTTTTAATTTCATTGCTATTTTGTTTCTATTCTTTCAGATTATCTTCCACTATGCTACATTTGCACTTCCAACCTGTTGTTTTCTTTCACTTCTTTGTAGTCACTTCCACTCAGATTCAAATTCTTTTATTTTGCTCATTATTTCTGTTCTTCAGGTCATACATACTGCTATTTGTTTCTTTTCTTAACTTCTCTCAAAATTCAAATGTCCTCTATTGAACCAATGCTACAATTCCATGCTTTCTTGAGACTCCAGAGTTAAGTGTTTCATCAAGCACTGGTTTAATATCCTTTAGGGGGGGGACAATATTTATTGAGTGGTTAATAATCTTTTTTTTTAATATATATTTTTCAACCCTTAACTTCTGTGTATTAGTTCCTTGGTGGAAGAGTGGTAAGGGTAGGCAATGGGGGTCAAGTGACTTGCCCAGGGTCACACAGCTGGGAGGTATCTGAGGCCAGATTTGAACCTAGGACCTCCCGTCTCTAGGCCTGGCTCTCAATCCACTGAGCTACCCAGCTGCCCCCAGTTAATAATCTTTTAAACATCTTACTTCTCATCTTCTTATCTAATTTTAGTATCATCTATATTAATTTAATTTTTTAGCTCTACATTTTTAATGAAATTATCCTCTATCCTTTGAGATTTTCAGTGATTCTAATCTTAGCCAAAAGGCAGAGAGGTACAGACCTGGTGAGCTCAGTCACCTGCCCTTTTGCCATAAGGCACTCACTGGAGAGAAGTGAGGACTGAATCTTGGGACCTTATAGGATCAATAATATGAGATGCCCTAATAAAGCATATTTTATACAAGGTTGTTCACTAACAGCACACACTTTTTCCATTTCTTTGAGATGTAAATATTGTTTTTATAATTTTCTGACTTATTAAATAAAATCTTTGAAGTATGAATTAAGTAAAGATTTTGAATGATATCTCAAGGTCTTTCCCCTTTCTAGATTTTAGTACTCAACATCATATTCTACCAAATGAGGATGAAGATTAAATAAGATATTTGTAAAACCCAATGCCTAGAACACTGTAAGTGCTTTATAAATGTTTATTTCCTTCCCTTATTTTTCTAATCTAGATTCAGGGATGAAGCTATTTTTTTTTGATTGTCTTGTACTGGTCAGCAATACTGCTACATGACTTGAAGGAATGAGTTGCATTAACAATGAACAGAAAAAAAGCCCTTACCTACAAGTCATGAGATTCTTTTTCAAATATACTTTGATATAGTAAAGGCACAAATGAAATCATTCACTTCTGCAATCAATTTCCAGTCCACTTAGTATTATTTGACCTAAAGCATTTCTAGTAGGTAGGGTACTGATAGTTCTGATTTGGTCCAATGTATTTTGCCTTCCTCTGGTACCAGAATATGAATGAACATTGCTTCATCGCTCTTTTGTTTCAAGCTGTTTGTCATGAGAATTATGAACAGGGCCAGCCTGTAACCTTGAGTTACCCTAGATTCAATTGAGCAGTTTTATCACATTCCCAAGCTGCTAACCCAAGCAGTGGCCCAGCCAGAGGCCAAATGGTCAGCATTTCTTGCCAGGTCTCCATGGCTACCTTAGAGGTCTCAGGGTATGAAATGTCCTGCTCTATATCACCTGGCTGCTTGCCACTCCACCCATCCCTCACCACATAGATGCTAGGTTGGGTTTTTAGGAGGTAAGCAGCGGCAGCAACAGCAAAAATAGTGGTGATGGTGGTGGTAGTAGTAATAGTAGTAGGAGTAGGAGTAGGAGTAGGAGTAGTAATAGTAATATAATAGTCTTTATAAGGAGCTAAAAGGATATGTAGAAAATAGAAAACGTGTCAGAAGAGTATGGTAAGCATGTCAAAATGTTTAAATAGAAAACAATGAGCTCTACACCATACAAGTTCATGGTTTGATTTAAATTACAAGTACAATTTTACAACCTATAATTAAATGAACTGTTTATGAGTACCTAGGAAAACAAGGTTAGTAGTATGACCAAACAGGTGAAGGGAGCTACTGAGGTTATGAAGATTAATTGATCTGAGATTTGAACACAGGACCTTTGAAACGAGTTTTCTGGCAAAGGTTTGAATCTCAGGTCTAAAATTGTGTATCTGCTCTAGATAACAACTTTCTTATTTATAAGGGAGATCTTAGGGTCTTTTTTTTGTACTAGGCCCTATTATCCTAAATCGTGACTTTCCCACTACATTATGTTGTCTTTTACAAAGAGCACATTTGAAATTATATGAGGATTGTAGGAAATAATTGGGGATGCTTAGCATGGAAAATAGGACACGTAAGGGAGGTATATCTGTTTAAATATCTGAAGAACTATTATGTAAAGGAAGGATTAGACTTGTTTGACTGAAGAAGGCAAAGCATAAATGATAAGAAACAGAATTAGGACTCAATAAGGGAAGAACTTTTAAAAACTTGGAGCTGTATGAAAATTAAGTAAACTGCATTGTATGATAATGAGTTTCCTATATAACCTAATGATTTAGGCATAGGATAGGGGTTATTATAAGAGGGGTATATTGTTAGGGGTATTATAAGAGGTGACTGTAAGGCAGAAGGCAAGAGTTGACCAAAATGAATTATGAGATCCTTTCTATCTTTGATTTGAAACTGTAAAATAACACCAATTATGCAGTTCTTGATTTTTGCTGGTAGATAGACAAGCATTTTAAAGTCCAGAATCAATCAAATGTTTAAGTTTCTCAAAATTCCTTCCCATGAATCTCATTTTTAATCTTCAATGTCCATAAAATTTCCTATATTTTTATTATCAAAAAAGAGTATTTCCTGATAGATTTTTAATTTTTCTGACCATAAAGATTTATCAAAGACACAATATTTTATGAGTTAATAATCAATTGACCTGGCGAATTACGAATGAGAACTCCCTAAGAGAGATGATGATAAAGTCATTAAAACCCAGAATAAAATGTATAAATTGTCAAGTACCTTAACTTGGAGTTTTGCTTCTGGTAGTCGACCTTTCCATGATGCTACGAATTTAAGGCTATCCACAGAACAGCTCATTGCCCTAACAAAAATATAATTCCAAATGTTAATGTGTGAAATTATTAGAAATATGCATTCCAATGGAAAAAGACATTATAAATAAATAATATAAAATTTGTCTTTATCTAGAATCAAACCAGAAAGCTCAATTAATTAACATTTTTCAATAATATTCTTAAATTCTACTTGATATCTATAATACTAAATCTCAGTTCAAGTTTATGTGTCTTCTTCAAGTGCCACAGGAAAAATAAAATATGTTAAGTATAATTTCAGTTATAAATCTACTTTATTATGTTCCAATTTTTAAAAAATTGGTACTACATTCCTGATATATAGTAACCCTGATGATATATATTGTAACTCTCAATTAAACATAATAATTTCAATTAGAACATTCCATTTACTAATGCTTTATGATAAATGGAAGTGTATTATAGAAGTTACAAATTCTCAATTAAACTATTACTTTAACTTAATAATTGGGACTTCCATGATATAGCATATGCTTAAAAGAAAAATCATTTTAATTTATACGGTATTTCCATATCCAAACACTTACAATCTGATATTCTCTTTGTAAAGCATTAGTAAATTAAAACTCATTTTAAGCCTATTTTTGGGAGTCAAGGAAAATAGTCAATAATAAATAAAATCGATATAATTGGCCTCAGGTGTATGAAGTAGATAACCTTTCATTTACCTTGCAGTTTCTTGGCGTAGAGCATTAAGGAATGTGTCTGGGTGGAAGAGTTCAGAAAGGTCAAGGGTATCTGACAGAAGTGACTGTTTTTCTGCTTTATCTACCCAGTGCTGAGGAAGTAAGAAAGAGTTAGTTTTAGACAATTATAATTTCTTCATATTTTTAATCTTTCACAAGATTTTAAAATGAGTTCCAATGTAAAAACTGCTTTTAAAAGATAAGAATGGTATTTATATATTAGTAAGAAAGTATCTCCTTTTTATGTTGAAGTTTGTCATAACTTTTTGGTATGATACATTATTGTCTTATCACAAGTATACTCTATATAAATCTTTTACTCATTCAAATCTACTGGAAATAATGGAGCTAATGAGCTCTTTATTCCTTATATTAAAATTTCTTTTTTACTCCTAATTTTGAATTTTTCTTGTGCTAACATTGATTTTTTTTTTTTAGTCATTTAAGTAACATGCTCAGTTCAGGAATCGTTTCTATCTTGTTAAAATAATATCTTAGGAATTTAAAATTTCTCCTGGATACTGCTTTAGTTATGTCCTATTAGTTTTTAGTGTATTGTTTCATTTTCATATTTATATTAGTAAAATTGTTATTCCTATCATTTGTTCTTTGACACACTCATTCAGGATGTCACTGTTAGTCTAGTTAGGTCAATATCTTTTATTCATGTTTCCCTTATTTATATCTAACAGATTCATTTATTCTATTTTACATTCATTTGATTCCCTTATTCTCTAGCAAATGAGCATTTTTGAAAAGTACTATAAGATACTGAGAATATATATGTACATATATATAGTCTTTAATATTCTCATTTTCTACCAATTAATTCAACTGTACATTTTCCTTCTTAATTTTTCTTTTAAAATTTATCAGCTGGGCGAGGAATAGTCTTCCACTATTTTTCTTACTCATGTTTTTGCAGTTCAACTAGCTCTTCTTATGAGAAGTTATCCTCTATAATATTTGGTAAAAATACATTTAATATTATTATTTTCTAATTATTCTATGGTTCTTTAATCAGAATAAACAATTTTCTTGTTTGTTTCTCTATGTATCAACTTATATTGTTGCTTATCTGAGCTCAAGATTCCAACTCCCACTTTTTTTAGTTACCTGAAAGTTAATAGATTTTGTTTGAATTCCTCATCTTTACTTTTTTTGTCTAGCTATATGTCTTCCTCATATGTAGAAAATTTTTGTTTTTCAAAATATCTATTCCTCCATTTTCTTTCTTTTTCTTGTTGAACTTATAACATTTTGAAGGATTACTGTTATAATGTTTTTTGCTCCTCCCCCCCCCCATTTAACATCTATATTTATATAATCTAATCCATTTATATAGTCTATTTTGTCTAAACTAATCTATCTTTTTACTCACTTCTCTTTTAAGTCTTTCCCTTTTTAGGCCTGAGGATTTGTTTTGTTTATACTGATTGGAATCCTATCTTTTCCCTTCTTCCATTATCCTGTTCAATTCCAATTCCTTGCTTTTACCCTTACTGTAATTCTGTCTTTAATGTGACTTACACACCTTTCACCTTTATATTAGTTAAGAATGAGGTACTTATTTTTCCCTGACATCTATTCTTCTATTTCAGAGACATTCATTTGTAACACTCTTTTATAAGAGTGCTTTTCTTCTATTCCCTTTCTTTATTCTTTCCCTTTCATGTATATTTTAGCATCTATTCCCTACAATGTTAATTTTCAATGGTGGCATCAGGGTGCAATGGCCAATATTCTATAACCCTCTGAACCTAGAAAGGGAGCCAATACTGTTTATTGTTTGTTTGCTTGTTTCCCCCCTCATTCAGTTACCCCTTTCAATATCATGTTGTTCTTCCTTTGGACCTATAACCTACTGTGCAGCCCTGTCTGAGATATGCGTGCCTTCTTGAGCTTCTAATTTCTAACTTAGACTTAGACATTATCTCATCCTCAACATACACAAGTTTTCCCTCTATTAAACTTCCCCTTTTCTGCTTTTTTCTCTTTCCTCTCCACATCTTCCCATTTTCTTTCCTTGATTGTACCCATGACTCCTCTCTTTAATTTTCCCTATATATTCACTCAGTTATCAAATCCTCCATATCTCATACATTTATCACCTCACCACTCTCACACATTCACAATCCTATCTTGGGCTCTCATCATCTCATCTGGGCAATTGCAATAACCACTATTTTGGTTTCACTGCCTTCTCAAGCTGTCCCTGCTTAAATCCAGCATCCACAAAGCTGTCAAAGTGATTTTCCTAAAGTGAAGGTAAAATCATGCCACTCTCCTCTCCATGCCACTCAACAAACTCCAGTTGCTCCCTTGACCGTCTTAGGTCAAAAATAAATTTTTTGACACTTGAAGCATTTCATAACCTGCTTCTTTTCTACTTTTCAGTCTTCTGTTAAGATTAAAATTATCTGGAGATTGTATCTTAATTTATAATTATTTATCAAATAATGTAAAAAAGATGGGTCAGGGAAAGAAAAGGCCTCTTGCCACATGTGGCTGGCCATTCCCCTACCAAGCCTTCTCCAAGCTCAGGAGCCATATTCACACATACCTTTTTGTTCTCGGTTGCCAACCAAAAAGGTCTGATTTTCTTTAAAGACCCAACATTTATACTCTAAATGACATCCCTTTACTAAGCCCCTCTGATTGGAAGGCTCAACCTCACTCTGGCAAGAAGTCAGTCCCCTGGATGCCAGGAAGTCACAAGGAACAAGAGACAAGCTTCTTCCTGATGCCAGGGAGCCACAAGGCCTCAGATGTTGTCCCCCATTCCCTCAGAGTGTGTGTGCCCATGTCTCTAGCTGTCTTAAGTAGTTTGTCAACAGATGAGGACCAGGTTTTGTTCTTAATTCAATCAAAGGGTGGGACTGAATTGCAACTTAATTTAATCAGAGTCAGAGTTGGTCAATATAAAATGCTCCCATTTTAAATTTTAAAGTCAATCTTGGGGTACAAGTAAAAAGGGTAGGGGCCAGTGTTAATTTTTCACACTTCTCTGATCCCCTCCTCACATTTTGTTTTAATCATGCTGACATACATAATCTCCACACATAATCTCAATTTTCCACCTCTGTAAATTTTCTACATGCTGCCCCTTGGGTCTAGACTTCATTAACTCTTTTTACTTTCACATTTTGGAATCCGGTTTTCTTCAAGACCCATTTTGAGCCTTACTTACTTGAAATCTTTTATGGTCTGTCCAGCTACTCCCTTCCAAAAGCACCTTGTATTAATTATGTATATGTTGTACATATTCTTTTATGCATTTAGCTTGTCTACCCATTCAAATAAACATAAATTACTCTGATAAGAAGGATTCTTTTACTTTTGTCTTGTACTGAGTACTCTGTGCTCAGAATTTCCTCACAACTACCAAGTAATTAATAAGTGCTTACTGGCTGGCTGCTTGACTGGTAACTGAAAATATTTATATTTGTCCTATTTGATCCGGTAGGCTTGTGAATATCCTGCTACTTGAGCTTCTTTTAAAGCAACAAGTCAAATTCTCCTCCAAATATTTGGAATTAGCTGCACTACTAGTCTACTTCCCTCCTTAATTTTGTACCATAGGTTCCATACTCTTTTACAGCCTCCCTCTTATAACAGTACCTACGTCCCAGTGTAGTTATGAGGATCAGATGAGATAATAATTGTAAAGCTCTTAGCACAGTTCCTGACACATAGTAAGTTATATATGAAATATTAGCTATTGGGGCAGCTGGGTAGCTCAGTGGAGTGAGAGTCAGGCCTAGAGACAGGAGGTCCTAGGTTCAAAACCCGGCCTCAGCCACTTCCCGGCTGTGTGACCCTGGGCAAGTCACTTGACCCCCATTGCCCACCCTTACCAATCTTCCACCTATGAGACAATACACCGAAGTACAAGGGTTTAAAAAAAAATATTAGCTATTATTACCATTATTATTCTCAAGGCTCAGAGTTAGTCTGATTCAAATGTTTCAACCCCAAGGGCATAGCTCTAAAATTTTGTGCAGCACTACAAGGGATGAACCATCTTCTCCCCAAGCACAGGAAGCTAGGATGAGATAGAGCAGTTTCAGCCTGGAAGCATCCCTCAAGGACACTACAAAGAGGCTAACTCCAAAAATATCTGTGCTTAAAAATGCAGCAGCTATAAGATCAGAGTAGTTGTGATCTGGGTTTAAATGGAGGATACCAGTAGCTAGTAGAGCTGATGCTTAGACTTGTTTTTAATCAGTAATTATATTATGATGGAATCTTTCAATTGAGGAAAAGGGAATAAACATTAATCAGGTGCTTATAAAGTGCCAGGCATGGTACTAAGCACTTTATAATTATTATCTCTTGTTCTTCATTACAACCCTGAAGGAAAGATGCTATTATGATCCCCATGTTACAGTTGAGGAAACTGAGGCAGCCAGGCTAAGTGACTTTCCCAGTGTCACAAAGGTAGTAATTATCTGAGGCTGAATTTGAATTCAAGCCTTCATGACTCCTGATCCTAGGTTTTTGCCACTGTACTACCTAGCTGTCTCAGTTTTCTTTTCCAATCATCTTATCACTGAGTATGTTGCATTTTAGAACTCTTGGGTGAGGTGGAGGAAAAGATACTTCTAAAGTCCTTCTCACTGTACCATCTACCAAGAATTCTTCAAAGCATATATTTCTCACTTTTATCTAAAGTAATTATGAGTTTGCTTGCCTTCTGTTTCATTAGCAAAAGGTGTATTTAATTTTCTTTGTTTACATACCTCTTTCTACTATTTATAATATCTATCTGATGTTTCACAATATTTACTTAAAATTAAACCTTATATAATCATCCAATTTATAATATTTTTCATTAACACTTTGAAATATACCATGAACTTAATTCTTAAAATGGGTTATAGCTAAGAACATACAATACAAAGGTTCAAACTCATTAAAAGGGCCAATATGGCTAATAATTAGATTTACACTTCATTACATTCTGAAGTAGTATAGTTAGTTAAGGATGAAAAGTTCCTTTTAATAAAATGTTTTCATTACTTCATGTGAATGAAGAACTTGCTAGCCTATTAAGCTTATAGGCAGACTGTAAGAAAAATATAGCCTTCAATAAAATAATAAAAATCTTCTGAATGTAAATAGTACCTTACAAGAAGCTACATTAAACACGCACACACACAAAACAACCTACAGCAATAACTGGCTTACAAATATATAAACTGACATTTAAATAACCTAATTTGTGATGAGGAAATATATAAATATCTGGGTTTTTATTTTAGTATTTGCCTATAATCCTGATGTTTAATTGGCACACAGTAGGAAATTAACAGATATTTGTTAAACTGAATTGAATATTCTACATAGAAGCTATAGTTCTTGCCTATTTTATATCTTAAATTTCTCTTATTAACAAATGTTCATGTGTCAATTATGAGATTGTCAGTTTGTTTCCCCCTTCACACACAAGAAAATACAAAAATACTTGAATTTTTTCTCTTCCAGGAGACTCTCCCTCTCCCAGCTCCTTTCTTTATTCCCTAAGGCAGTGAGCTGGAGAGTTCACCATCTAGACTCAAGTCATCCTCCCCATTCTCTAGCCCCAAAGGGCAAGTGACAGCCCTCTGCACCCCCATCATACAAATATATGAAAACCAACGATTCCTTTATACCTTCAGAATGAACTCATACCCAACAGGGACTGTAGTTAAAAATCTTTTCTTCTCCCCTTAAACTCCTACACCAATCCTTTTTTCTACCTTCTTAGCAGAGAACTCTCCCTCAAACTCAACTTCCTTGTCAAAGTCTTTTCACATCATCCCCCATTCTTCTCTCTTTTACCTCAGTCTGATGAAGAGGTCATCCTTATTGCCAAGGCTAATATATCTACTTGTAACCTTCACCTTATGCCTTCCCACATTTTTGGCAGAATGTTCCTACAATCATCCTCACACACACTGTCAAGTATTCACAAATGTTAGGAGGTTTTCCTACTTTTTTTTTTAAAATACCATAACCTAACCCTACCACTCTCCTTGTTCTATCCTACATATCACCTCTCTTTCAAAGCCACCTCAAAAAAGCTGCTTATCCTCCTTATTTTCATCTCTTCTTTATTTCAGTGAATCAACTAGCAACTACTAAGCCCTTACTATGTGCCATGCACCATGCTAAGTGCTCAGGATACAAAGAAAAGCCAAAAAAACCCAGTCCCTACTCTCAAGGAGTTCAGAGACTAATGAAGACAACATATAAACAATTATGTACAAAGGAGACAGAATCAGGATTAATTGGGAGAAAACAGAGAGAAGGTGCTAAGATTAAGGACTAGGAAAGGGTTTTTTTTCATGAAAGATTAAAATGCAGGTATTCATTAAAATATTTTGAAAATATCTAGATATATCATTATATAACATACACGCCCCTTATGACCATCTTTTCAACTTCCTTTTAGGCCATATCCCCCTTGATTCGAATGTAAGCTTCTTTGAGATTGAGATCATCTTTCTTTCTGCTTTTTATTAGTATTCCCAGAACTTTGCAAAATGCCTAGCATGTAGTCACAGCATAATAAAAGCTTGTTTAATGACTAATTTGAGTGCTTCTTGTATGTAATGCACTATAGAATGCACTACGCAGAATATAAAGAAATCTGAGTCTGTACCCAGTTTCAAGGAAAACTTGTCTTTAATTTGACAAATATTTATCAAATGTCTGATATACACAAAACACTGATAGGTCCTGTGGAAGATACATAGAAAATAAGATCTTGCCTTTATCCCCAAGGACTCTGGAGTCTAGAAAAGGAGACTGAAACATGCACATAGATTACTCACAATTAAAAGTAGAGAATAATGTTATGAAGGTTCTGGGAGAGCAGAACTAAATAAAAGACAAACACAAAGAAGACATAAACAAAAAAGATAATTAATTACAGAAAACTATAAACTATAAAGGGCAAGTAAGAGAAGCTATCATTAATATAGAGGTGAGGCTTGGAATTGAGCAGGACCTGAGAAGATGAGCAAAAGTGAGAAAGGAAAAGCAGAGAAAAGAAGGTTTTGGATAAGAAGAATGACTTGAACACAGCTGGAGATTTTGTAATTTAATAAGCAATGTTAACTAATCTAGATGAAGAAAAGAGCTTTTATGTAAGGGACATCAGGTTGAAAAGGCCCTTAAAAGTCAGGCTACTACAAAGTGTAGACTTTATTTTGAAGGAAATAAGTAACATAAGAGCATAGAGAAAGGAGTCCTTGTCTCAGATTTGGAAGAGTCTAGGATTTGAAATGCAACTCTTATTACTTGCTATAATGTGATCCAGGGCAAGTCACATATTATTGCTAAGCTCAGGTTGAATACTTGAAATGTCTATCTTATGAATTTGCTGTGAGGAAAACACTTAGCAAACTTTAAATTGTTCAAAAGTCTTAGGTATTCTTATTGAGTAGAGTTGAAAGGTGGCATAGTGAGACTGGTATTTTGTGAATTTTTGAGGTGTCACAGCTGGGATGGACTGGCTGAAGAGGAAGGAAGACAAATGAGAAGATTATTATGTCATTCATTTATCTTATGTAGGTTCTTACTTTTATATGAGCTTCACTGGTTAAAAAGTGATTTTATGTATAGTACTCATTTAGGTGGCAGCTAGGTGCCACAGTGGATAGAATACCTGGCTTGTAGTTCGGAAGATTCAACTTTGTGAGTTCAAATCCAGATTCAGACACTTCTTAACTGGGTGAGCCTGGGCAAGTCACTCTGTTGGCTTAGTTTCCTCAACTGTAAAGTGAGTTAGGGAAGGAAATGGCAAATTACTCTAGTATCTTTGCCAAGAAAACCCAAATGGGGTCACGAAGAGTTGGGTACAACTGAAATGACCAAACTCTCGCTCATTTAAGTTTTATTATAACCCTGGAAATAGGTAGTATACATATTGCTCCTATTTTATACTTATGGAAATTGTTGCATAGAGAGATTAAATGGGTCAACCTCTTGAAGAAAGTCCAGGGCTTCTTTCAAACATGCACTGAGCACCCATTATATTCAAGGCAATGTGCGGAATGTTGGGCAAGTAGCAATAAGGGAAGGAAGGATACGATGATGAATAAAACTTGTTTCTGTCCCTCACAAAGTTTATAAGAGTAAAGATAAGATGCACACAAATAGACATAATACAAGGTAAAATGTTATCTGTTCCACAAAATAAAAACCTCTGCTGAAATTCAGAAAGGGAGATTTCAGTTCTTACTAAGAGTGTGGATGAGGGATGGTCACATGTAGAAAATAGCATTTTCTACTTTGAAGATAGATGAAATTTAAATAAGCAAGTATGAGAAGTAGGCAGAAAAAGTAGAAGCAGCAAGAATGTTGCAAAGATGCACTAGGTAAGTTTGGGAGTGGCATAAACCAGGCATAATGTAATAACCTCAATGATGAAAAATTTTGGTAAATGTAAATATATATTTACTTAACCTAATTTTTCTGGGACTTTGCTCACATTGGCCTTCATATCTAGAATGCTTCTGTCCTTCAGAATTACCTGTTGAATTCCATCCATTTTTTCCAGGCCTAATTGAGATATCACTACTTCCACGAACTTTCTCTAGCTTCTCTCTGTCTCTAGCAGAAAAATGCTTGTTCTTTCCTCAAATTTCTCAGAGCACTCTTTTTAGGCTTCTAAATTATTACATTATTACATGTAATTAATTATTCATTCTCTGTAACAAATATTTGTGTAAGCATTTTTTACAGGGGCTATGCATATCTATATTTACATCCTCATTGCCTAGAAGAGTGTCTTGCACATAGTAACTGTTCAATAGGATATCTACAGAAATGAATTAAATTCCTACCTATCCTAGAAAGACATGAAGACACCATAACTCTAAAGAGATACAACACATTTAATGGGCTTAGATCTAATAAATCTTCATTTGTACCACTATCACTCAAAAAAAAAAGGCATTCCATTTTGATTATGTGATAGCTCAAGAGAACTATAAAACAATTTACCACTAGTGAAGCTAAAATTGAAGGAGATATTTCTTCATTTTTTTCCATCATATACTGACCTACAAAGGATTTCTTTTAATTAAAAAAAGCTTTCCTATACAATCAAATTAAAGAGTTAAAATATAATAATATAATCAATTATGCTTGATGACATAATTTGGAAGAGCTTTGTATACAGTATTTTTAACTACAATGTATTGGTGAAACTTTTCATATTGAGTACTAATATTCAAATTAAAATTTATTCATAGTCTAAAAAGGGTGTGAGTCTTAGTAATGGAGCAGTACTCGAATATTTGTATAATACCTGATATAGATTGTAAGGAATTGCCAATCAACAAAGAGTAGATGGGTAATCTATGTAGCAAGAGTGAGAGCAAAGGATAAAGAACAGATTGCTTTCATTCTCCACTGGTCCCCACTTCGATGTCTTCTTAAATGAAAGAAAAATCTCTAGCATGTTGGGCGAATTCCCTGTGGTGACTTTGGTAAATAACATGAACAAGATAATCACAAAATAGTCAAGTATAGAGGGGCTGTGATTTCTATACAGGAGGCATTATTCACATTCATGAGATAATAAATCCATTGTAGCATTCACCTTGATATTATCTATTGCTTCAAAGGATGAAATGCCAATTTCTGAAGAATAAAATTTGCAGGTTATCCGATGGAGCTATGGCATAGTGAGCAGACTGTAACATATTACCATTAAAGAATTGAGCAGCATAAGGAGTGAAAAATGCATTAAACAACGTGATGTATGAATAGAAAAGTAAATGCCTTGGTCTTTTAATGAGAGGAAGAAATGACTTTGAGAAATCTGTGTCCTATTACTACCTATATAATGTTAAAAGGTCTAGAGAAAGGCCTGAGTATATTAGACCTCCTGCAGAGGAATTCTGGGACAATATGGCCATGAACTGCAGAGGATCAGAAGGCATAAAGAGTTTATGATCTGTGATCTATGATCCATTGGAAGGTATAGCTGCACTAATGAAATCTCAGCTCTATTAAAGTTTGTGCAAAGCACTTTGGCTTAATTGCAATGGAAAATACAAAAATAACTCAGAATGATCTGTGACCTTGATGAGCTTAAATATAGCTAGAATGATAGATTAGAAAATATAAACCCAAAATACCTTGAATAAGTTACAGATATTCTGCATGTACTCATACACAGAAGTTATTTTCATGTTCTACCCCTCCCATCTCTGTTTATAAGATAAAGGGGGAGGGAAACTCCAAAGAGAATTCATATTAGGAAGCTGCAAGAGCCATGGAAGGCAGCAAGTGGATAAAGAAGGCAGGTTTATTCAGCATATGCCCAGGACCATAAATAGTTTAGGAGGGGAAGGGGCAGCACAGTGAAGAATAAGTCCATGTAGAGAAAGGCACCATAGATTTGCTGATATAAGGGTACTCAAAGGGGTAAAACAGAGTCTGGATGGTTCCCTCTTCCCTGGACATGTCCAGAGCTTGATACCAAATTAGATCTATTAAGGTAGGGGCAGAATAAGTATGGTTAATTGATGATAAGGGCATATGGGACTCATGTCCTTATATCATTACCAGTTAAATGGCTTCTTGATTATTAATTTTTCAGCCATAGGAATTCATGCACAAAAGAAAGCTCAGTTAAACACATCCTTAGACAACAAATAGGTGTGTTGCTGGGTCTTTACTTGAATTTGTTTTTTTGAGTTTTTTTTAGGAGAACTTGTCATTGTTAGAGGGCAACTAGGTGGCTCAATGGACTGAGTGCCAGGCCTGGAGAAAGGAGGTCCTGGGTTTAATTCTGGCCTCAGACACTTCTTAGTGTGTGACCCTGCATAAGTCATAGCCCTTACCACTCCTTCTGTCTTGGAACCAATACCAAGTATTAATTCTAAAACAGAAGGTAAGGGTTTTTTTAAAAAAAAGAGCTAGTCATGTTTATGCTCTAGAGGAATATAATTTTAGAATACGGAATTGGCTCCATACCTCGGTAAAAAGTCAACACAGGACTTTTTTAATTTACCAAAAATACCCCAACAATAAACTAGAATAATCACTGTCTCATAGGTCTATTCTCCCTGTCATATAAAATGTTTATGCAATAAGGCATTAGGATGGAGGGTTCTTTCCTACTTTTGTTCAAAAAAAAAAAGACCATCAACAGTAAATCATGATAGGAATATGTTGTATCGCATGCTATCTGGCCTCACAGATTCTTACTACCTGTGTTAATAACATGCTACTATCCTTAAAATTATAGATGCATTCAGGGCATCCTTGATGAGTGGGCTAAAAGGTAACTGGTAGACTTTCGTAACCAATATTCAAGAGCAGATGACATCTTAACCATCATAAAATTGAAAGGGGTAACGAATATAAGATTCCACTGGGCTTGGGTATTTGTTGAATATAAAAAAGTATTTGATTCAGTAGAGCAAAGCCTTAAAAGCTGTCCTCTAATGTGTCTCTCCCAATTATGTCAAAATCATAAAAGATGAAGATGTAGCAAAAGTTTACTCTTTATTTCTGATTATTATTATTTAGAGACACAAAAGGGAAACACACATTTAATAAAGATGTTCACCACTGTTTAAGGGGAGGCCTAGCACAGAATTCAAGTTGAAGATTCCCTGCAGAGGGTGTGGTATAATCCTCTGTAGCCATACAAAGTCCCAGAACTTGGTAGATCCCTTCAAATGCAATCCATAATCACTCAACATTCTTTGACTTTATCCACACAGGAAAAACTAACTGAAGAATGCTTAACTGTCTCACATCTGGCGTGCAATTGGATGGAGAGCCTATATATCTGAGAAATACATCCCAAATAGACAATGATCTGGGCCCAGGATTAAAGAGGAAAAGAAAACAAGTAGACTAGAGCTTGTTCTGAGGAAATTAAAAAATAATTTACTAACTCCAAGCCTCTCTTTGAAACAAAAACCTATATTTTTAACACTAGTATGCTTCCCATAATGATGCACTGCTGTGAATCATGGAATATTGTAGTGTCTGAATAAATCAAATTAAGAATCACCAAAAGGTCAATGGAGAGATACATGATAAGTCTAAGTAGCAAACAAGGCTGGGATATGTTACAAAGAAGAAATTAAATGGGAGAAGTTGTATATGAGATGTAATCAGAGAAATTTATAAGAAATAAATATGGGCTAGTCACATAGCAAGAACAAGAGGCAACAAATAGGTTTCTCATGCTACACTATTATCCCTGTAATAACAGAAGAATGGGAGGAAGGATATTAGGTAGATTCCCTAATGGTGAATTTATGGAAGACTATGAATAAGAGTTCTATATATGATAGGCAAGCATGGATGGGATGTGATATGTGTCACTGGAATAATAACATCAATGAGATCATGGAATCATCAGTGTTTTGGAATACCAAGTAGAATCTAAGAATTAGACAGAGTATTGTCCCTATATAGAGAATCAAAATATAGAGAAGTCATCCAATTATATGGCAAATTTTTTAGCCACATCCCTAATGTGTGGGATGAGATTCAGTGTGCAATTCTCAGAGTAATACTTGGCTTGTAACCCCAATTCTCAAGACACCTTAGCATTACTATTCGTTAGACTAAAACTGCCTACCTCCACACATACACACACATAAAACTTCCTAGTTTTCCTGACCTATTTTCAAAAACCTTGAGAAGAATTTATCTGTACTCGGTGAAGAAAGTCAACTATAAGATAAGTTGAAGGAGGGAAAGTACAGGGAGTTTTAAAAGTATCATTATGGTCCCTAGCCTGGGAATCCCATGATAGTCACAGGTGTTTCTGGATCATGGGGGTCTTTAGGGAAATGTAATGTTAAAAATCACAGATTCAAGACTGTAAACGTCACAACCCCCCTTTCTGTGGGATTGGACAAAGGGGAGGAGGGGAATCTTGTATCGGGATTATTATAAAAGTCTGTGATTGTACCTAGAAGAAAAGGGGACATTTTTTGCCCTGAGCAAGCAGCTTGTGTGGGCAGAATCCCTTTTTCCTCTTCCTTCCCCGCCTCTTTCCTGCTGTCTTCTCAAAATAAAGTCATTTTTCTCTGCCAGCATCTTATCAAGTCTCCTGTCTGCTCATTAGAGTGCTTCTGGGGGGGTATAAGCCCTCTCAGAATTTCACTCCACACACTAATATGATTGCAGCATTATTTTCTAAGGACAATGACAACTCACTGTGATATTATAAGGATGGAAATCATTGCTTTCCTAATTCATTTAGTGAAAGTTATGGAGGCAGTGAGTCATAATACAAAATGTATCAATGAAGCTTGTGAATGAGTGATAATCTACAGCAAAGAATTTAAATTCTTTTAAAACTTGTATTGATCTTATAAATTCTTTACTTAAAAATTACTTTAATTTTGCCCCCTTGTCCTCATGGCTCAGATTCTTTATTATTTTAAAGAGGTAAAAAAATTACTCATACTTGCTTTCATGTTGAATGGAAAAAAATGTCTACAAGGGATAAAAGACAAGAAGTTAATTACCTCAATTGTGATTAATAGGTTTTTTTTAGTTTCCCTACCTTCTAGAAGTTGCAATGCCAGCTGTTTGTGTTTGCTTTTGAACATCAGTATAAGGGAATAAAGGTCATAGGGCAATTAAATTTTCCTTGTTTTTTAAAAAAAAAAACAGATGCCATAAATACCCGTGGGAAGATATAATCTGCACAGGGTGTAGGAAACTACTGACAAGCAAATTAGTAAAAATGTTTGAGTAGCTATAAATCCATCATGATTCTGCCTAGTGCCCATGTTGGTCAAAAGTTTTATTTAAAAAAAAATATATATATATATACACTTATACACACACACACATATTCTGTTTCGTTCAAAGTATATAATGAAATCTAAGTGGAAAATCTAACTTTTAAAAAAATAGAGACATAATAAGTTATCACGGAATATTCTATAGCGTAAATTATTCTGACTCTTTGGTTTTCTATAAACTCCACATTTTTTAAAGAAGTATATGTGGATTCGATTCACTTAATTTTGTACTTTCCTCAGTGTATTGTAAGCTTATTTATCCTTGGTAGGCATATGAAGGAATTCCCTAAATAGTCTAGGTAAGCTTCATGATTTTTTTGAAAATTCCTCTTTGGGATAATGTTTTTTTTAAAATGTATCATTATAATTCAGGAGAATTGGAATTATCTTAGATTCACAATTCAGCAATTTTAGATAGTAGGATTACTATCATAAAGAACAAAAATAAGTTTTTTCTCCTCATATTGTATATTCAGGCATGTGATCTCTGGGGGAAACTGATATTTACTGAAAATCATTACATGTGTGGATTATGATGATTTTGGCTATCTATGAATGTCTGTATTCTACTTATGTCAGTAGACTATAAATTTCTTGAAGGAAAGGACTATTTGACCTTTGAATGTATATTTCTACAACAGAACAGTGGCTGCAATATAGTATGCATTTTTAAAAAGCTTTTAGATTATTTGAAATATGTGTGTAGTTTGTAAGAAATGAGAACATTTTTCAGCAAACTTTTTTTATCTATCTTTCTTAAAAGAAACAGAACTTACTCATTAAGTGCAATTTACTGAAATGTTCTTTTATCCAGAAGGTGTACTACCTAGGCCTATAGGGTCTTCTCCCATAAGGAATTCTGGTTCTGTGCTCCAAGGAACCAAAGTTTATCTTGGGTAGGGTGGAGGGAAGGCTGACCCTAAATGTGAGGTCAGACTCCTTTTCTTACTCTGTTCTACTCCAGAGCAACTCTGATGAACTTTAAGATAAAGTTTATTTTATCTGTCTACAGTCTGCCATTATAGCAGATAACAGAATTCATTTCATAAAAGATACTCTATGGACAATATGAATAATATGTATAAGCCAGCTTAAAATGCAAAAGATCTGAGAAAATGCATTAATAAATATATAAAAATAAATAAGGGGGGGGTGGAGCCAAGATGGCAAAGGAGAGGCCCATCTGATTTCTATCAAAAAAGCTATGATAAAATGCCTCAAAACAAATTCTGCAGCAGCAAATCCTGAAAAGGCAAGATGAAGTAATTTTTCAGCTCAAAACAACTTAGAAGTCTAGCACAAGGAATGTGGTGCACCATGGGGGAGGTGGAGTGTGGCACCCCAGGGTAGGTCCCACTCAGGAAACAGATCTTAGGGGCAGTTGAAGCAGCAGCCAAGGCTTCCAGAGCTCTGAACCACAGATGGTAAGGGAGGGTTGGACAACTGCTCAGAAAGAGATAACAGGGTGCTGGCTCTGGGTGCAAGACTCTTATTTTGCCCATACACAGAACCAGGTCACAGTCCTGTGACAGTCACAGGATGAAGAGAAGAACCAGCACTGTGGCACTTGCAGCCACAGGGGAGTGAGGGACCTTGGTCCCAAGTAAAAAGAGTGCTGGGTTACTCACAGACCAGAGGAGAGGTCAGGAGAGTATCAAACATACCTCTCTCCTTACATCATACCACCTAGGAAGAGCTGAAAGCAGATAGATCCTCTGTGCCCACTCTGAAGGTAGCTGCACAAAGAACCTAAAGCTTGGAATAATGCTCCCTTCACCACAGTTATAGAGTTCAACTTTAACAATTTTTTTAAACTAAAAGAAAAGAAAAAGGCAGGAAAATGAACAAACACGAAAAAAAAAAGAAACAACATAAAAAGTTATTTTGGTGACAGGGTAGACTCAAATTCAAAAGACAAAAAAGTCAATACTTCTGCATCTAAGTCTCCAAGAAAAATATCAATAGGTTTTATGCCCAAAAAGAATTAATAGAGAAGCTCAAATAGGATCTAAAAAACTAAATAAGAGAGGTAGAAGAAAAATTGGGAAACAAAATGAGAGTGATATAGGAAAACCATGGGAAAAAAAGAGTTAATGGCTTGGGAAAAGGAGGTACAAAAAATACCAAAGAAACAAATACCTTAAAAAACAAAATATAAATTGGTAAAAAAAAAAAGGCACAAAAATCCAAAGAGAAGAACTTCCTAAAAAGCAGAATTGGCAAAATGGACAAAGATATTAAAAAAAAAAAGATCTAAAGAGAAAAACTTCTTGAAAGGCAGAAATATTTCTTTGGAAAAAGAGGTTCAAAAATTCACTGAGGAAAAGAACTCTTTACAAAGTAGAAGTGGCCAAATAGAAAAGGAGGTAAAAAAGCTTACTCAAGAAAATCATGTTTGAAAACTAGAATTGGGCATGGAAGTCAATGACTCTATGAGACATCAAGAAATAACCAAAGTCAAAAGAATGAAAAAAAAAAGAATTATTCAACTCCTTGAAATCCATGACCAAAAAAAGGGGGACTTAAAAATCATCTCATCATGAAGAAAATTGTCCTGATATTTTGGGTATCAGGAAGAAGGTAAAATAGAAATTGAAAGAATCCACCAATCACCTATTGAAAGAGACTGTAAAAGGATGACTCCCAGAAACATTATAGCCAAATACCCAAACTCGCAGGTCAAGGAGAAATATCGCAAGCAGTCAAAAAGAAACAATTCAAATACCGTGGAGCCACAGTCAGGATAACACAATGCTTAGCAGCTTCTACATTAAAGGATTGGAGGGCTTAGAATTTGATATTCTGAGGAGCTAGGACTTCAAACAGAGAATCACTTACTCAGCAAAA
Organism: Gracilinanus agilis; assembly: GCF_016433145.1. Taxonomy (NCBI): domain Eukaryota; kingdom Metazoa; phylum Chordata; class Mammalia; order Didelphimorphia; family Didelphidae; genus Gracilinanus; species Gracilinanus agilis. The sequence goes on along the minus strand of NC_058132.1, from coordinate 182,980,803 downwards.
CTGAGCGTAATCCTTTAGGGGGAAAAATGGGAATTTAATGAAATGGAAAATTTTCAAACATTCCTGTTGAAAAGACCAGAGCTGCTTTGAAAATAGAGAATCAAAAGACATTCAGTAAGTTTAAACTGTATCCATCCTGTAATAGGAAAATTTATAAATTAAGATTTAGACATTTAGGGTAAGATAACAGCCAGATTTAATCAGGCAAGGCTGGAGGGTTCCAACCATGAAATGAGTTTTTTCCTGGAGTGACTGTTGTGGTTGAAACAGTTAGAGGCTGGTTTATCTGTCCCAGTGAAGAGCCCAGGAAAAGTGAATTTATCTCCCAGAAGAAACCCGTGGAAATTCAGGTTGAGCAATAAGACCAGACTTGGGTGGTGGACATACCAGGCTGGTTCAGCTCCCTGTCTTTACCTTTTGTGGATTAATTGCTAAGGATCCTGGAAAGCTGTGAACATCGCTGGAGCTGAAGTTGACCCAGTTGTGAGACCATCACATCACCTTCTAACCACCAAAAGATGGACCTGATAGTTTGTGTTAGCTCTGTAGATTCTGACCCATTTCCAGTCCCTGAAGTCTGTCCATAGTTATCTAGTGTAGTGTGACCATTTCCCCATTTCTCCAAACCTAAACCTCTTAATAAACTGTTTTATTTCACCTCCTATTGTCTTCCTCAAACCCCAATAAGGACCCATAGAGAGATAGCATCCAACCCTTGTGTTTTCCCCAACTGGTTAATGATCAGTAAACTGTCAAGTGTCATCTTGCCAACTAGAGTGTTTCACTTAACACCCACATCCCTTGTGAGAGGTCCCCTGTTATCCTGTGAAATCCTGTCACATGCGGGGTTTGGGGGTGTCCTGGTTGTATGTGTCACCACTGTATTACCCCAGTTAGACAGTTACATATTTCAATAACAAGTGTGCCTGATGCTATACTAAGAGCACAAAGAATGCAACATTCTCTACTTGCAGGGAGCTTCCATTCTAATGGGAGAAACAACAAGGGATATATATATAGAGAGAGAGATATACACACATATATGTGTGCATACATACATATACATTTATACATATATAGTGTATATATATTTACACACATTCATGTGTGAATCACAAATATAAAGTTAATAAATTATGAGTTAAAATAATATTGATACTTATCACTTTGCTCTATAATCTGAGTTGTGGCAGTACTCCTGACTCCATTCCTTTCCTCTTACTTTCCTTATTATTTGAGATTTTTTGTCTTTTTGTTCTGCCAGACAAATTTTATTTCTCATTTTAAAAACTATAAAAAATGCCTTACGAGTTTGAGTGGTATGAAAATGGATAAGTAAATTAGGTAGTAGTATTATTTTTATCATATTAATATTGCCAAACCATGAAAAATTAATATATATCAAGTTATTTAGTCCTATATTTCCATAAAGGATGTTTTATGGTTTTATCATATACTTGTGTTGGTTGATAGACTCAAGTGTTTATACACTCTAGTTATTTTAAATTAAATTTCTCTTTCTATCTCTTTTAGCTAGGCTTTCTTGGAAACACAGAATAGCTGATGATTTGTTTGGATTTATGTCATATCTTGTTACTTTGCTGAAGTTATACTTTGAATTAACTTTTTAAAATCTTTACCTTCTGTCTTAGAATTAATAATAAGTATCAATTCCATGGCAGAAGAGTAGTAAGAGCTAGGCATTTGGGGTTTAGTGACCTATCCAGGGTCACACAGGTAGAATGTGCTAGATTTATGTTTCAAATAATTTTAGTTGAATCTTGGTTTCTCTAAGTAGACTATCATATCATCTACAAAAACGATTAATTCTATTTTTTTCTATGCTTTCTTCCTTAATTTCTGTTATTAATTGTATTTTTGTGACTAGAATCTTTAGAACTATTTCAAAAAACAGTGGTGATAATGAAAACATTTACTTTACTCCTGATCTTACTAAGAAAAGTCTCTACTGTTTTTCCATTACAAATGTTATCTCTTAATTTTAGAGAGACAATGTTCAAAATATTATAGAAATGTCCTTTGTCTTTATGGTTTCTACCTCTGTAAAGAAGGAAGAGAGATTCACTGTCATATCCCTTAGCTGAGGCATAGCTTGTTAGGCTGGGTCTAAGTGCAAGACCAGTTTTGACAGTCCACATGTTACAGGCCTCGCTTGTGGCTTTAGGCTCTGAGTCATGGTTTCTGGCCCCTCTGGGTCACCACATAACTGTTGGTCTGGGGGGGGGGTCTGAGTACACAACTGGCTTTAAGCTGGCATGTTCTGGGATGGAAGCTGGCTACTTATATCATCAGTTCTGGAAATCCCCATGCTTCTCCATCCATGTACTATATTGCCTAGGCCATTTGCCCCTAGATTGATTTTTTTTGTGTGATCTTGAGCTGCAAAGATGATCCATTGTAGTTTCTCATTTAATTTCTTGACCACTAGTCAGTCCATTATTCTCCTTAGTCATCTCATTTCTTAGGTGACTGCCTCTGATTTTTTTTCAAACCTTCTCTGCAGTAAAGTTTCTAATGATGGTGACTTGTTTACTTTTGTTACCAGTGCCAATGGGTCACCTTGTTATATTATATTTTAAAATTTTGCTTAAAATTGCTAATTAAGAGAATATAAAATTTCCGATATGCTCTGTTTTCTGAATTCTTCCTCAGGTGCTGCCTTTAATTTGTCAATGTGGTGTTCAAATTTTTACTGCATGTACTAACTAGATATTGATGTAATCTCCCAATGACTTTGCTTATTTCTTTAATAGCTCTTATAAGTTAATTCTTTGTCATCTGTCAGGTATATAGATTTCTTTCTTCCTATGATTTTTACCACAGAAATGGATTCCACATAAACTATTCTTTGAAATTCCTGACATATTTTGATAATTTCTGAGAAAATTTGTTCAGAAGATGGAGGAATAACTAGAGCAGCATCTCTGTGTCACTACAAGAATCCTCCTGACCAAGATTAAAATATCACCACAAAATGAATAGAGGAGTAAAGAACCAATAAAAAGACTCAAAAAAAGAAAAACCAAAAAGGTAGGCAGACAACATAGGGGGCACTGGGGTGAGAGGAGAACAGAGCCAGCAAATGGCTGTAGCAAGGAGGGAAAAGAAAGTCAAGAGCAAACCATAACCAGGAAAGTAATAAATGTTGGAGGGGTTGTGGCAAAATTGGAACACCAATGCATTGTTGGTGGAGTTGTGAATTGATCCAACCATTCTGGAGGGCAATTTGGAATTATGCCCAAAGGCTTTAAAAGACTGCCTACTCTTTGATCCAGCCATACTACTGCTGGGTTAATACCCCAAAGAGATAATAGGGAAAAAATGTGTGTACAAAAACATTTATAGTCATGTCCTTTGTGGTGGTAAAAAACTGGAAAATGAGGGGGTGCCCATCAATTGGGGAATGACTGAATAAATTGTGGTGTCTGATGGTGATAAAATACTATTGTGCTAAAAGGAATAATGTGCTGGAGGAATTCCATGTGAACTGAAAAGACTTCTTGGAACTGATGCAGAGTGAAAGGAGCAGAACCAGGAGAACATTATACAGAGACTGATACACTGTGGTACAATCAAACATAATGGACTTCTCTACTAGCAGCAATGCAAGGATCCAGAGCAATGCTCAGGGACTTATGAGAAAGAATGTTAACCACACCCAGAGAAAGAATTGTGAGAATAGAAATGTAGAAGAAAAACATATGGTTGATCACATGAATTGGTGGGGATATGACTGGGGATGTTGACTTTGAAAGATCACTTTATTACAAAATATTAATAATATGTATATAGGTTTTGAACAATGATACATGTAAAAAGCAGTGGAATTGCTCATCAGCTCCGGGAGGGGATAAGAAGCGAGGTGAGGGAAATAACATGAATCATGTAACCATGCAAAAAAACCTCTATTTTAATTAATTAAATAAATAAAATTAAAAAAATTAAAAAAAGAATTTTCCATATAATGAATGTAAAATAACATCTTCCAAAGTAAACAGCAGTTTAAATTAGCTCAAAATAAATTAGTTAAAAATATTAAAGAAATTAATCATATAATAATATGACTTAAAACTTGAGCTATGTCTGTGCTAGAAAGTTGAAACAATGTATAAAACTAAAGAGAAAATATAATGTCTTTGTCGGTAAAAAAAAATCAGAATTCAGAAAGAAATAAAATGTGTTATTAACACTAGAGAAAAATCTTTGGAAGAACAATCAAAAGGGATTATTCAGACAGAATGAAATTAATTTACTTTTAGAAAAGAGAATAATGAGTCTGACCCTATGAAAAAGGATCTCTCTTTAAAAAAAAAACCTTATCTTCCATTTTGGAATCAATACTGTGAATTGGTTTTTCCAAGGCAGAAGAGTGGCAAGGGGTAGGCAATGAGGGTCAAGTGACTTGCCCAGGGTCACACAGCTGGGAAGTGTCTGGGGCCAGATTTGAACCTAGGACCTCCTGTCTCTAGGCCTGGTTCTCAATCCACTGAGCTACCCAGCTGCCCCCTCTCTTTTTCTTGACTATATTGTATGCATCTCATTTTGAAAGTCAATGTAAAACATCTGTGCAGGAAAAAAATCTAACTAGTCTAAATTTATTGAGATTATAAAATTATTAGTAATATTCACATATAGAAAAAAGATAGATCTATAAACCTGACCTGAGTGCAGGAGAAATGAAATGAAGTATCCTTCCTAATTTGGTTTCCCACAAATGAAACTGCAAAGGCCAAATGACAGGGGGAAAAAAGGAAGAAAAAACATTAGATCAAATGTCCTCTAAGTTTTATAATGAGAGGTAGGTATGGGAAGATTTCACGTGAGAAACCTAGAGATGTGGACTCATTTGGTTAAGAGAAGATGGCTGCATACCTTTTAGTAGTTTTCTATTACCATAAATGGAGTCTCAAAATAATATTTTTAGATACAAGTTGATCCAGAGAGGCCTGAGAAAAACTCCCATCTGTGACAATGGTATTGGTCTCCTAATTAGTTTAGGATCCAGTTCTGAATCTCTACTGATCTTATTTATACACTAGCATGAGAACAGGTCAGATCAGCCTTGTCTCTTGTGCCCTGAAGCAAACTGAAGGCAGGTACACTAATTAGGAAGCTATCCAGGCAGTTCTGGAGAGAGGTGATGAGGGCTTGATCTAAGATAGAAACTTTGTGATTAAACAGGATGAGAAAGATGCAAGAAATCTTATGAAGGTAGAATTAATAAAACTTAGTAAGTGACTGGACAATGCAAGATTCAGTCAGTGTTTGCCAGAGCAGTAGAGTTCATTGCCAGAATAAATCTAAGATGAACTATTTAGTGCCATTTCACATTTAGAGGCATTGCTCTGTAAACAACTCTCCAGGGAAGCTAGGGCACAAGCAGATCAGATTACCAACAAGGAAAAACTTTCTATGATTAATTTTATAGCTCTTGTTGCTTCGAGATAGTTGGGGCAGTTCCCTTGCATTGTAAGTGGCCATCTGCATCCTTGTTGACTGTATTGGAACTGGAGCATGTAAGTTACTTTCATTGCTGAGCAAAAACTACCAATGGATAGGATAACTTTCTTATCTTGATAGAATAACTTTCTTATCTCTTATAACTTTGAGTTACTATAGATCAGTGGTTCCCAAACTTTTTTGGCCTACCGCCCCCTTTCCAGAAAAAATATTACTTAGGCCCCTGGAAATTAATTTTTTTTAAATTTTAATAGCAATTAATAGGAAAGATAAATGCACCTGTGGCCATCACCGCACCCCCTGGATCGCTGCAGCACCCACCAGGAGGGAGTAGCACCCATTTTGGGAATCACTGCTATAGATGATGGTTTCTTTCTTGGCTGAGACTAAGCATGGATAATAGATTAGAATAACATTTGAGAAAGATTCACCTAAGATAAAGAATCAGATAGAATAAGAAAATGTGTCTTAATATAATTCTCATTCTCATTGCTTCAAAATGAGAAGAAATGCACCAAATGAATAAGAATTGCAGAAACAAGAAGAGAAATAAACTTTTTGTCACAATAGAATTACTACTTTTAAAAAAAGGTTATTCACTCCACCCTTCTAGACCTCTTTCTCACTCTTTTTCTCTGAACCATTTTGTCAGGCTAACTTTTGTTGATTCATTTATTCTTGCTTTGGCTGTGGTGATTTATGTTGTTTCTACAAAATCTCTTCTTATAGTGAACTTCCAAAAATGGAGGAGAGAGCACTGGGCTTACTTATCCTGAGGGAAAGAATAAGCAGCTTTCTGAAATAGATGATAATTTAGTAAAAGAAATAAAGTGTTTCTCTAAGGAGTGTAATGATATGTGTCATTTCTCTTCCCAAGAAATTATCCAAAAGGAGAAAGTATTCGACAGTGCTAACAAAAGAAAACAAAACTACAATTGCAAAGTAATAAATAAAAAGGATGAGGGTTGAAGATCAGAGGGTTTAGATGTCAAGAGATCATTGGTGGCCTTGCAGAAAACAATTTCAGTCAAGCAGTGGTGAGGATGAAAGCCAGTCTAAGAGGTTTAAGAACTGAGTGAAAATTGATGTCATTGTCTTGTGGAAAGAACACTTGCATTGGTAATTAGGAGGTTTCTGTCCTAGTTTAAGTGTCCTTACTAACAAGTTATAGGACAATGGCCAAGTCATTTATCTTCTTTAGATCTCAATTTTCTCATGAAGAATATAAGAAAATGGACTATATACTATCTAAAACCTTTTTAAGCATTATTAGTATGTTAGTATTCTAGTAGTATTATTACATGTAACACATTACCAAGCAACAACTTTTTGAAGAACTATATATGACTTAAATTCTTTTGGTTCTACCCTGCCAGTCTTAACCCAATTTTCTTATCCACTATTCTTCTATAGGCTATAGAGGTTGTAAAAAAAGTATTTCAGGAATGGCAACTCCAGGTATTCATTGATAACTCCTATAACAGCTTTCTATTTCTCTTTCCTATACATTTATTGTTGAATTTGATAGCTCTGGTGCTAAGTTACCATCATGCTAAAAATGGTGCCTATTGTTTTCAACAATTATCAGTAATAAAATGTGAATGTACACATACAAGCATCAACATTAACTATACGCAACAAGATTGTTATTGGGCAGTCAAGATTCTGAATTGGATCTATTTACTCATGATGAGTAGTGCCTGAATCCAGTTTGAACTCCTCCTGGTACTAGTTGACATGAGACAAAGTGCTGTGACTGTGCTCTGACTTGGCCAGGAATCATTTGACCTTTGCTGTTTGGGAGAGGAGATATTCACTCTTTTTAAGTGTCCTTTTTAGAAATATTTTTCAAGTGTGGTTAACCAAACCAAACTCAATCCATTAACAGCAACAAATGCTATTCCTCCATCTCAGTCTATAAATGAAAGAACACACTCTTCTATGTGTTTCCCCTTTATAATAAAACAGGAGGTGTTCCAAACAAGACTCTAGATATCCTAGTGTGCAGCCAAGTTTTATCAGAAGCCCCTAGCAAATCTCATTAGCTCAATAAATATAGTTCTCTAGGGTTGTTTTGTTTTTGTTTTTTTGCTGCCCCTATAGAAATAGACCAGTGTCCCTTCAACCTTTGCCATTGGGGTCCCCATTTTCCAGGAGCATAAGAATATGATTTATCTTGTAAGAGTCACAGATAGACATAAAGAGCCAATTGAGAAAAGGACTATAGGAAAAGAAAAACATAATTATTCTGGCTAAGAAATCACAGAGAGTTCCTATTCAATAGAAATCTCATGGTAAGCTGTAAATTCAGCAAATAGTCTAGCTCCTTGGAATGGTAGGTGATGAAAATACAGCTATATAAGCAGTACATTTATTTTTTTACCTGCTGAGTATCTCTCTCTTCACTATATCTCAGTTTTTGTGCTACAGAAATGATACCACTAACTACAACTGCAACTTCTTGCTCTGTGTGAGGCTTTGGCTGAGCTCAACCTGAGCTCATTTTATGTCATCTCCTCCATTTTGAAGATCTAGTGATTCCCTGTTACCTGCTAGCTTGAAACATAGGCACTCCTAATCTTCTATATTTCACAATTGCTCTCATTTCCTAAGTCATTTCTTTTTCATACCAGATGAGGGGATTTTACCTTCTCTTCTTCCAAATCAAACTACCCCATCATCATCACCCCAAATATTCTTGCTCAGGAAAACAGGTAGACAAACCACAAACAAGGCCCCTGACACAACAGTCTTTCTACCCATTTTGAAAGACGTATGAGAAGGGAAGTGGTCTTTGCCACTGAAAGAAAAAATAACTCTTTTGATTTGTAATATAGGGTTGGGCTGTCAGCAGGTGGCAGCTTTTCCAATACCCTGAACTCAGAATCTGCATTTTTAAAAGGATGAAAATGTATGACTACATAAAAACATTTTTAAAACAGCAGTTATTTTAAAAATTCATCTGGATCCTCTGGTTAGGGTGCTTCTTAAATCTATTTTTAATATATTTGCAGGTTGACAATGAATAAAAATATAATTTTACCTGTATTGCAAGTGCACGAGCTACAAGACCTCTAAGATATTGTAAGGGATCTTCTGGGCCTTCCCACTTGCTCTGCCATATTAGAGGACACTGTAATAAAAAAGTCATAATTAATTTAACACATTAGTATCTTTTGATTTCAATATGACAGCTAGAAAAGCTTCTTAAGATCGCTTAATATGGGCAGATTTTATTTAAAACACATTTACTTCTACCTTCATAATCTCTCCCATTTCACCACTTCTCTCCATTCAGGCCCTCAATATCCCTCACCCAGAATGAAATAGTCTCTTTATTTTCCCCCTTGCGTCAAGTCTTTCTCTACTCCAGTAGGTCATACAAAGTAATTTTCCTTAAGCACTAATCTGACTGTGTAACACCTCAAATCAGTTAATTCTAGTGGCTTCCTAAACAATAAAACCTAAGTCTTGCTTACCTTTTAAAGTTCTATAAAACCTGGCTCTAGCCTATCTTTCCAGCTTCCCACAATAATGCAAAATGTATCCAACATGGCCCTCTTTTTGTTTCTCATACAGGACAATCCATAACCAGTCTTCTTGCCTTTACACTCTTTTATATATACATGAACACTCCCCTCCATACTACCACCTTATGGAGTTCCCTTCTTCCTTTAAAACATCTTATACCTGTAATACCACAACTAGGTCTAAAGAAAACATAAGAAGGGGGAAAGGATCTACTTAAAAATATTTATAGCACCTCTTTTTGTGGTGGCAAAGAATTGGAAGTTGAAGGGATGTCTATAGATTGGGGAGTAGCTGAACAAATTGTGGTATAAGATGGTGATATACTATTGTGCTGTAAGAAATGATTAACAGGATGATTTTGGAAATATCTGGAAAGAAGTACATGCTGATGCAGAGTGAAATAAACAGCACCAGGAGAATATTGTTCACAGTAACAGTAATATTGTGGGATGATCAGCTGTGAAACACTTAGCTACTCTCAGTAACACAATGATCCAGGACAATTCTATGGGACTAATAACAAACAATGCTGCCCACCTCCAGAAACAGAACTGTTGGAGTTAGACTGAAGATCAAAGCATGCTATTCTTCACATTAGTTTATTTATGTTTTTATTTGGGGGCTTTTGTTTTTATGAGTATTATCTTACAACAATAACTAATATGGACATATGTTTTGCATGGTAATACATGTATAACCAAGATCAAATTGTTTACCAGCATGGCTGGGAGGTGGAAAAGAAGAGGAGGGAAAACTGATTGAAAATTGTTATTACAGTTAATTGGGAAAATAAAATATCTTAGAAAAAAAAATTAAAATAAAACGTATCGTCTACGTCAGTGGTTCCCAAACTTTTTTGGCCTACTGTCCCCTTTCCAGAAAAAATATTACTTAGCCCCCTGGAAATTATTTTTTTTTAAATTTTAATAGCAATTAATAGGAAAGATAAAAATGCACCTGTGGCCATCACTGCTCCCCTGGATCGCTGCAGCATCCACCAGGGGGCAGTGGCGCCCACTTTGGGAATCACTGTTCTACATGAAACTTCCTGATTCCACCAAATGTTACTGTACAAACTTCCTTGTATTTTATGTACATTTGTTTTTATGCACTTTATATTTATGTTGTATGTATTTATGTATGTGGTTGTTGTCTCCTGTATAAGAATATCAAGTTCCTTGGGAGTAGGAAATGTTCTGTTCTTAGTACTTTTATGACCAACACCCAACACAATGTCTGGCAAATAGTGGGCACTTAATACTTGTTGCTGCAAAAGTCCATCTTTTTAATGCCTATATTCTCTTCATAATGCTACAATTATGGTTAAAATAACAGAATACATTGATTTAGAGAAACAAGAAATTTATAAGTCTAAAGAGTAATAAAAAGAAATGCTGTGAGTATAGGTAGCCTAAATATTAATATTAATATTAATAATAATCCACCACAAATGGAACAGGATAAATGTAAGGAAAGACTTCATTAATGACTCTGTAACACCCAGAATTTTAACCAATAAATAAAAGAAAGCCATTTCTCTGAGTATAATATCAGTTATTAGTAGGGGCATGTGCTCTCTTACTTAAGGACAGGTCAATCATACATGGCCCTATGCAGAAAGAATAGGAATAAGAAGCTGAAAGCCTTAAAACAGAGTTGTTTCTTCCTTCTGATTGGCCTGATAGTACATCATCTGGACCTCCCCAAGCAGTCCCAATTGGTGGATATTTTAAAAGTGGAGGTGAACTTGGAGATCTCAACTCCTTGCTATTACTTTATTATAGGGAAGGAGAAGGACTGCTCTTCAAGTGGGTGGATCTCTACAGCTTCAACAACCTAGGGAAACATGGTTAATCCACCCTGGAAAATCAGCTAGTTTATGAAACCCAGCTTCCTCTAGCAACCTTTGGCTAGAAAAACATCAGTTGTCTCAATCTGATTGCAGACTGGGTCACTCCAAATCAAGATGACTTATACAGGAAGGACAGGGCATGAGCTTGCATAGCTTTTGGTGGGGAGTAGGGAAGGTTCTTGTTTATAAAGAATAAAGGTCTCTACTTTGCCTTAAGAAAAAACATGGGTTTCATCCCAATTACTTGCTTTGGGGCCTGGGAATATTTGCCTAGAGAACTGAACTGCCTGACCTTCAGGAGATGTAGTTGAGAAAATGAATGGATTCACATCAAAATATTGCTAATAAATAATGCAATTTGAAATTAATTTTACTCGATAGGCATGTCCAGAAAATTTGGTAAGCTGGTCATGTAATCAGAACAAGGTACAATAGATCAACTGTTAAATGGAATTTGTACAATATTAAAAGACTCAGTGGCAGACCTTCAGCTCAATGAAAGCATTCTCTATGAAAGATATTGAGTGAGGTGATTCTCAAAGTAAAATATCTGGCTTACCTCAATATTTTCAGGGCAGAGGCAACCAGTTTTTTTATTCTGACTAGGGAAGAGGGTGTAAAGGCCAGTTTTGTTACTTTTGGTGACTTTTTATCTAAAAGTCCTAGAGAGAGCCAGGATAAGAGTGACCAGTAACAAGGAACAAAGGGCCCTAAGACAGTTGCTTTATAAAGAACAACTGAATAACAGCTATTCTCAACAATACAGTGATCCAAAACTATCCCAAAGTACTCACGATAAAAATGACATCTACTTCTAGAGAAAAAGAACTGAGTCTGAATCCACATCAAAGCAAACCTTTTTCACTTTCTTATTTTTTTTTCTACTTGAGTTTTCTTCCACAAAAGGATTAATATGGAAAAAAGGTTTTACATGATTGCACATGTAAAATCTATAAGAGACTTCTTACAATCTCAAGGAAGGTGGAAGGGAGGGAAGGGGGGAGAGTATTCAGGACTCAATATTCTTTGAAAAATTGTTGGAAACTGTTTTTACATGTAACTGGGAGAAAATAAAATAAAATTTAATATGAAAAAAGAATTGGTCTACAGTCTCCATGGCAGAGAATATGTTTACCCTTACTCATCACAGAGACCAGTAGGAGCTATTTTATATTTGCTATACAAATGTTAACCATTAACTCTTTATTATAGGTGATATTCAGGATGTGAGAAGGGATGTTCAGATATTAAGGGCTGGCAGAACCCTCAAGAACATTATTAAACAAGATAACTGAAAAGAATTTAAGGGCCCATTGAATCTAACCTGCATTTTAACAAGGATGCCCCCTGCAATATACTCATCATGTGGCCAGCCTTTGCTGAAAAACATAAACTTATACAAATCCTTCCTAAAACATGGTGGTCAGGACAGAACATATGATTCTATATGTGATCTGACCACAGCAGAGTAAAACTAACCCCTCCCCAATCCTAGACATTCCACCTTCAGCCTTTTATTAGCATTTTGTCTTTGCCATATTAAACTGCTGACTCATACTGAACTTGCAATCAACTAAAATCAATTTTTAAAGACAAATTCATGTTGCCATTATCTTCACATCATTAAATGTTAACATATATAATGCACCTGGTCATCTCTTTTGCTAAAAAACTATTAGCTCTAAAAGCAGAGGACCTGAGTTAAGATTCAGTCTTTTAACTTCCCTGGTCATTATTTTCATCATCTGTAAAAATAAAGGCATTGGGCCAGACTGAGGACTCTACAGATCTAATCTGAATCCTAGTACCATCTGGGAGATAATAAGTTTCTTAAGAGCAAGATTTATGTCAAAGTTATCTCTATACCACTATTTGCACTACGTACAGTCTTGCACATAACTATTCAATAAATGGTTGTTGAATAGAAAAAGTGCCTCACGTGTATATTTTATTAGAAACCATAACAAAAGAGTCATACATTGTATACAGATAAACGTTTTTAAAAAGCAGATGGACAGTTGTCTTTTTTTTAAAACCCTTACCTACTGTCTTAGAATAAAAACTGTCTATTGGTTCCAAGGCAGAAGAGCAGTAAGGGCTAGGCAATGGGGGTTAAGAGACTTACCCAGGGTCACACAGCAATTGTTTTCTAATAACTTAAGTGTATGGCCTTCATAAAAAGGGATAATTTCATTGAGGAATTCTAAGAATTTTGAACTCTATTGAACTATTTGAACTAAATTTTTTTTAAGGTTTTTAAACTGGAAAACTTCTAAAGAATATAACACAGATTGAGACTATATTAGTTAAGTCCTTGCCTCTTATTAATTAACTCTTGAGCTTTACCTAATTTTGGTGGGCAAAAAACCCTGTATTTCTAAACAATGTGTGGAAATATTGAGCATTATTTAAGAAGCCTGCACTTCAGAATATAGCAGAAATTCAGAACCTCAGAACTGCAGAACTGGAAAAAATCTCAGAGGAAGCCTATGTTAGTATGAATCCTCTCTATAAGACATTCACACATAGTCAGACTTTGCTTGAAGACATCTAATAAGAAAGAAAGGGCTACCTCCAAAATGAAGGCCAGACAATTTTAGGATCAATGTGTTGATTTAAAAAAAAAGGCTCTTTCCACCAAGCCTTAATTTCCATCCACTGTACCTCCCTCTGTCCTCTGGAAGCAAGCAAAACAAGTATAACTAGTCTTCCACGTAAAAAAATGGTTCTCTTGTGCCCCATAAATCTTCTCTCCTTTAGCCTAAACATCTCAAGGGTCTTCATGCATGATCAATGTCTTACATGTCCTGCTCTTGAAAACACTCCAGAGTTCTAAAATGTGGTATCTAGAATTTAGCACAATGCTCCAAATATGATCTGAATAAGGAAGAATACAGTGATACAACTGTGGAGATCTCTTTATCATCTCTGATAATCTGATGACAGTTTAGTTGATAAGGAAATAAGGACAGGACAAGGGAAATGTCTTTTACTTCATGCTTCCAGCTCTGGCTCCAGGAGCATGGAGTTTATTATATATGTTTCAAGACTCATTTCACACAAAAGAACCTCCCCCCCGAAACTTTGCAGATGCGCAGAAGTTAAAACACAAAACATTGGCTTCAGAATAGACCAAGGCCAAGGCTGAATTTTGACTAGGTTCTTATCAGAAAGCCAAGTTGGGGAGTATCTTGGCCTTGGCTATAACAGGCAGCAGCATTCCTTACTGTGTTAAAAGTGTTAACCCTTTAAATTCAGGTTTGATAGGAACATAAAGCTTTTCAATAAGGTCACAATACATTTCAACAAGAAATCACAAGGACCACAAAAGGGGTCAAAAGAGGAGTCTCAGATGTTCATCTGTTTAAGACTCTGTTTCTCTTATTGGCCTCCCACATACAACTATTACATTTCTAGTTCGATATGCTTTTCTCAATGTGGATTAAGGTTATTGGCCAGATATTAAATCAAGTTGACGTTACAAACCACTAAAATTCCTCATATATTTTAAGACAACCTATAGTCTAGTGATGCCTTTCTAACCTTATAGTTCTAAATGTGATTTTTGGGTTGCATGTGTAAATGCTTAATCTCCATTAAATTAGATTTGGCCTTTCAAATTTTTTTCAGATCTTCCTGTCATCTGCATCAGAATTGCTAAAGTTTAGAAGGAGCTAGTGAAGGAAGTTCAAAGCAACAGCAAAGAGGGGGGTTAGCTGTATTGACTAAAAAGACCATGACATGCTTTCAAAATGTTTCTTCATCATATGTCCCAGCTACTGAACATGTCTTTAAAAGTCTACATTGGTTGATGAGCTCAGTTCTTTGTCCCTATCTCTTTGAACAATAACTTGGCACTTTTTGTATCCTCTCCACCCCTATTTTCCTCTTTATCATAATAAATTCTTTTTGGCCCATCAAATTTTAATAGTTGAGAAATTCCCATCCCTCCTGAGCTGACATCCTCTGTAGAATTTCACACTGTTTGATGCTATCTATACATTTTTAGAATGTTTTTAAATCTCTACCCAAATCTAGGGTGAATGTCAGATTATTTCCCACTTTATACTTTTTTGATATGTCACATTCAGAGACAGAGCATCCACTTCCCAGCAAGATTTCAATCAGCTGTTACTCAGCAACTAGTTCATGAAGGTAAAAATCAGGTGAAAAATTCAGGTCTTATGACTGTTTCTTTTTGAAGAATGAAATTCTCTCTACTCTGCATTTACTGGCCCTACTGGTTTCAGTTTCATGGAACTAACCCACCCAAGATAAATTCATGACTTCTAAACACTCACCACCATGCTGTTGACTCAATCCTTGACTGACTCCTCCTAATAACTTGATTTATAGAAGGCAAAAATCAGACTCAATTCATTCCTCTCTGCATATACTGTCCTACCTGGTTTCAACTCCATCACCACATTTTCTTGACTCATTTTTTTGTGTTGTCTCCCCTGTTAGTTTGTAAACTTGAGGGAAGAAATTATCTTTCTTTTTTATTAATTTCATTCCTAGTGTTAGCACAATGCCTGGCTGATAGTAGGTTTATAGGATTGGATTGGAGCTTTTTCATCAAAGTAGGCCAAGGAATTATTAGCTTCTCTAATTATGGCAGAGAAAGATCTCCAAAGATTTTCCAAATACTTAAAGTTTCCCATCATTATTATATTATATTTGTAATATATTTCCTAGAATCTTTATTATTTTCCCTCTTTCCATTCAGGTGGTCTATAGCACTAGTGTCTAAACTCAGACAGAAATAAGGGCCACCAAACTATAGATAAGGATCCTTGTGGATCACATATTGATTTTGAAAACCACACATTTAACATTATTTTCTATTATATTTTCATTTATTTTGTTATTAAAACTGTATTTTAACCTGTTTTGGATCACACAGAGGAGTATGGTGGGCCCTAATGTGGCCCTCAGGGTTTTTGACACCTCTGGTCTTTAGTTTATTCTGATCATACTAATGCTATGATCAGCATCTACATTGTTTCTGCCCCTGCTGATCTTCATCCAAATACTCCCACCATGATTATCCCTCCACAAGTTCATCTATTTCCTCACATGAGTACAACTTCTTTATATATTATACTATTTTACTTCCACTGTTTTGGTGGTAAGGTAAATAGAACTTGGGACCACCTAGAATCAGGGATATCTGCATTTAAGTCTGGCCTCAGACACTTATTACTTAAAAAACAAAACTAGTAAGCTGATTTCTTCTTGTGACTAGGCAAGTCAATTTCACCTCTGTTGGCCTCAATTTCCTCATATGTAAAATGAGAACCATAATAATCCCTATCACCCAAGGTTTTGTGAGGATTAAAAAAAATAATAATTATAAAATGTTTAGCACAGAATCTGACATATGGTAATAAGCATTCTCTAAATGTTCGCTAGATATAGCCTTCCAGAGTGATATTCTAGTCATTAATCTGAAATTTCTAAGATTCAGTAACACTTATAGAGTCAAATTTATTTTCTAGAGTTAGACTTTGTAGTTTACCTTGCTAGTAAACTTTACATATACTTTGTGCATTCATGTGTCAACATCTGACACCATGAGTTTTATCACTTGTTCCCATCTTAGATTTTGTAACATAAAATCCCTTCATATCAGAGTGTTAAGGCTTCTCAGAAATACATTTTATTCTGATTAATTTTAAGTATAAAGTTTTCTCTTGTAGAAAAAGTCTCAGAAGTCTTTATTTCCAGCGACAATTTCACTGACACAGAGATAATGATAATTTTTTATTTAAAAAAATACATCAGCCTTCCTTATATGCTATGGTTGCATCTATCTTTCATAGTTCTTTGCTCTTCCCTAAGGTATGAGCTTTTTTTTTTCCCCTTCCAAATCTACTGAAGATAGTGATACATAACGCTCTCTCACTGGAATATTCATTGTCTTAATGAGCTTCCATGACTGACAAGTTTCCCCTTGCTTAAAAACAACTGAAGATTTTTAAAATGCAGAGTATATGTCTTGTAGTATTTTGATAGCCATAACTAGTATAGATATCATGGGAAATACAGGAAAATAAAACCTGATTAAAATAAAACATAAATACAAAGAAAAGAGCCTCTAAAACAGGAATTCTTTACTTTCTCTGTTTAATTGGACCCTTCTATCAATATGATGAAGTCTATACACACTTGTTCAGAAATAATATTTTTAAATGTATAAAATAAAATACACAGAATTATAAAGGAAATCAAATATTTTGAAATAGTTACAAAATATTTTTAAAATAAGTCCACAGATCTCAGGCTAAGAATCCCTATTTTAATTTCAGCCTTTCCTCAGGATTACAGGAAAAGGGGCAACATGTACAATACGCATTTTCCCAAGATTCAGAAAGGAAATGAAAAGATATTGTATATTTGTGTTCTAAGTATAACATTTCCATTAATTTTGACTGTTGTGATTCTATGAGATGTTAACAAAGTGCGGGCAAGAACACAGCCATCTTTGCTACAGTCATCATTACCCTAGCCTTTGGCATATGCCATTCCTATAGTTGCTCAAAATAAAATCTAATGTACACTTTCTCCATGAACACATGCAACATAGAGTCATGAATAAAAAACATCCAGGAAAAGTCACCTAGTTGCACTTAGCTGTGACAACATGGTCTAATCTGACTTGTTCTTTCTCCTGTCAATATGTTTTATAGTGCAATCAAACACTAAGAGCAAAGCTAAGCCCAGGCAGTGATGAAGTCCTCCCCTGCTTTTATATGCTAACATAATGTAGCCAGGTAGTATAGTGGAAAGAGTAACAAACTTAGAATCAGGAAGACTTGAGTTCAAATGTTGCCTCAAACACTGACTAACTGTATGACCTGTACAAGTCACTAACCTCCCTTATCCTCAATTTTCTCATTTGTAAAATTAGGCTAATAATAGCATCTAGTTCATGGTTTCTGTGAGGATCAAATGAGATGATTTTATATGACATGCTTTGCAAACCTTAGAGAACTATATTGTTAGCTATTACCATTGTTACGAGATAATATTTATTAAAACGCTTAGTACAACACCTGACACAGAGTAAGTGCTTAAAGGTTCGTGTTCCCTTCTCTCATCACTGTTATTATGTGGGTTAATTCTTTGGAGAGAGAATTGGCATGAACTATGACAATCCCCTTTCATGCATTTAATAAGACGATAGAGAAATCTTTCCAAAATTACAAGTAGCTTACCTTTTGGTTTAATAAGGCACTTGCCAGTCTTTGTACTTCACAACTCAACAGTGTTGTGCCTCTGATCACTTTGCTAAGAGCTGCAAGTGACTGATGGACACTTTGTACTAAGCGAATGGCATTAAACTGTTCAAGAACAATGAAGGATAATATAGGAGATCCTTGTCGTTCATTAGGTGGAGACACTTTCTGGTGAATCAGGTTTGAATTCTAAAAGAAGAACATAAGTTATTTTATTAATATATGCCTGAGAATGTGATTACTTACAGTAAAAATTCATTGGCTTAAAAGGTTGAAAAAACACCACTAATTCATCAAAAGTACAATAGATTTTTTTTAATGTCTTTTTAGCTTTCTTGATCCTCATTTTCCCCCCTACAGAATAAATTTCCATCTTTATTGAGAAGTTCCATCTCCTAGATTTAGTAATAATTTTGTCACCTAAAGTAATTTTGCCTCACCCTCTGTTTATTTCACCATGGACCTGTACATTGTTGGGAACACTGAGACCATGGGAATCTATTTAGAGTTTGAGCAAAACTTAAAAATTCCTTAAATTTAGCTCCTTAATTTTACAGATAACTAGGCAGAGGCCTTGGCAGCTGAAGTGGTCTGTTCAAAGGTATACATTCACATCTACCTGCTAAGGAGTGGAACTGTACTAAAGGGCAGGAGAAAGGGACATTGTCTTCTTCTGTACAAGATCCCAACAAGTTTATGACACTCTGCTCTGTCCTCTGTGGGGGAACTGCTGGCATGATTAACAATAGTATATAAGACCAGGGAAATACTCAGGAAGCATCAAAAGTCATTTTCTGTTTATTCAACAGAATATATTCAAAAAAGAATATATTCAAAAGAAATATATGATCTCTGATATAAATACGGTATATTACTTTGCTATTTTTTAAACTATATGAATCATGTCTATATAGATTAATTAGCAAATAGATTCAGTGGTGAAGATGTGCTCAGCACTCCCATAGCTAGGGGCTATGGGAGAAATACAAAAGAACATAAAAGAAAGAATTAATGTCTTCGTGGAATTTATAAGATGATGTAAACCAAGAACAAAAGTGGCTGATATAAGATAATATGTAGAATTACACATTTTAAAGGTGAATGAATTCAAAGTAATAATTTTATTGGTCGTCCCCAACCCCACTTTTTATTAGAGAAACAAATTCAGAGAGATTAAGGTGTGTCAGCCATAGTCACCAAGTCAACCCATATCAGTTAACTTTCAATCCAATGCTATTTTCACAATTTAATTTAAAAAAAAAAACATTAGATATCTACTAACTTTGAGGTAGGTTGGAGGCAAATTTTAGAGGTCTTTATTTTTTTAAATCCTTACTTTTTGTCTTAGAATAAATACTTAGAATATTGGTTCTAAGGCATAAGAATGGTAAGTCTAGGCAATAGGAGTTAAGTGACTTGCCCAGGGTAACACAGCTAGGAAGTGTCTGAGGCCAAATTTGAACCCAAGATCTCCTATCTCTAGGCCTGGCTCTCAATCGACTGAGCTATCCAGATGTCCCCTTTAAAGGTCTTTAAATGCACTATATATACAACAAGATTAAGATCTAAACTGTATATTATAGATTATAAATGCCATATGATTTTTTTATTATAATTTTTTTTTAATTTTTTTTATTTTAAACCCTTAACTTCTGTGCATTGACTCATAGGTGGAAGAGTGGTAAGGGTAGGCAATGGGGGTCAAGTGACTTGCCCAGGGTCACACAGCTGGGAAGTGTCTGAGGCCGGATTTGAACCCAGGACCTCCCGTCTCTAGGCCTGGCTCTCAATCCACTGAGCTACCTAGCTGCCCCCTGCCATATGATTTTAATAGGGAAAAAGAGCAACAAAGGCTGGGATATTTAGAGTAAATGTGATAGAAGTTGTACTTGAACTGGGCTTTAAAGGATGGGTGTGATATGAATATCAGATAAGAGTGGTTAAAGCATTTTAGAAGCAGAAAGCAAAATAATTAAGACATGATTATACCAAAGTATGTTCCAAATATTCATTAACATATTGAGCAGTAAATATCATTAATAAGAAACCAGGAGCAAAATCTTTAAAAATTAATTAAATCATTAGTCAGAATAGATTAAATAAAGATCATTGCTTATATCTCCTAATAATATGATAAAAGAAAATTGATCTATGTCCATTTTTTGCCTGTACCTAAAGTTTCATCAAATGCATGAAATTTAAGAATTATTTTATATTATATAATAGCTTATAGACTTTAGGCAAAGTATTCAGAGCAATGCTATGAAATACGGCAACATGTTACATGATACCTTTTGAATATAACTTGGGATGGGAGATTAATGTTTGCTGAGGTTATAGGCAAAGAAAAAACCAAGATATAGCAACTGATCAGATATGGACAAATGGCATAAAGTTACCAAGAATTCTCAAGGTTGACTTAGTTTTCCCGTATTACTTTCTTGGGGTAAAAGTGGTGGTAATACCAAAAAAGTAGTGGAGAATTAGAATAAGAAGTAGGTTTTGAAATGGAAGATGATGAGTTTAGTTTTGGACCACAATGTTTGAGGTATGTTGAGATGTTTTCAGGAAATAGAAACTGTGAGGCTATGACCCTACAGAGAAATCAGCTTTGGAAATAAAGATTTGAAATTCACCTATTTAGAAGTCATGAGTGAAAATAGAAGTGAACTATATAGAAATATTTGATAGATAAAGGACAGAAACTTGAGGGAATGACCACCAGTCATTTGTAGATGATACAAAAGAAGCAATGGCACTGCTGAAGGAGACAAACTGTGTCAGAGAAGGAGAAGGACATCCATGAAGAATTTACCAGAGAAGTTATTAAGGAGAAAAGTTGCTTAAAAGGATCAAAAAGGATAAACACTGAGAAAAAGACCAATGAAAAATTGAGAAAAAAAGCCACTGGATTTGTTAGTTAGGAGGTATTTGGTAACATCTGTTGTAGGAATTTTAGTATAATGGTGAGACAAAAAATCAGATTGCAGATGCCTCAAGTAGAAGCAATGCCTATAAATTAAGTACTCTTTCTAGAAGTCTAGAGAAAAAAGGATGGTATATGAAGCAGCCACAGGTCCATATTTTGAATAAATAATAATAAAAATATCATATAAAATAACAGCACATAAAACTCATACATATATTTTTTAAAATTATTCATTATATTCAAGTTGGATTTACCCAAAGAATTAAAAGGAATTTATACCATGAACTTAATAATATGAAAACATTCGGTATATTAGTGGTATCTATATGAAAAACTTGCGAAATCATGAGATTATATCAATAGGTCAACAGGAGGTCTTCGACAAAATATAATGCATATTTTTAGCTAGAATAAAACAATTGTAGAACTATTCTTTATCCTTGCTGTGTGTGACTGCTATAGAATGTTAGCCCCTTGAGGGAAGAGATTATTTCATTTTTGTCTTTATCTTCCCTGCCAGAAGAGTATATACACAATGAAGATAATTGATTCCCTTTTCCTTGTTTCTCATGTGAAATTATTTAGCAAGTCTTCTCGATTCTCAGCACATGTTCTTTATATTTCCACTACTACCATCCTATTAGGAGCTCTCACTACTTCCCACGTAGAAAAACTGAAATAGCATCCTGAAAGGTCATCCCAACTCCACTCCTCACTTTATCACATTCTTTATAATACTGCCAAATTATTTTTCCTCGAACATTAGCTGGGCATATCTCTATTTTTTCCAAAAGTCTTCAAGGGTTTTCTACCATCTACTGAATAAAATTCAGACTGTTTTGTCTTGTATTCAAAGCTTTTAAAAATCCAGAAGAACTTTGTTATTTTATTATTATTTCAAATCATTCCTATGTTTCATTCAAACTGGATTATTTTCTAGATTCCTCCAAAGATGTTTTGTAGCACCTTTATTCATATTTATTTTTATTCATACTACTCTCTAAACAATGTTGTCCCTCCAGCTTTTTCTTACTCAACATTCCAATTCCCCCATTAAATTCTACCTCAGAGAACATCTCCATAAAGCCCACCTTGACACTCAAATTTTCTCAATATTCCATTCATATTTCTTCATATAGGTATATTAGAGATGCTCATAACCAGTGCTATCATATGCTATTTTATAATATGTTTTATTACTAACATTCATGAAGTTAGTGATTATGGTTTATCTCATATCCTCTCAGACTTTGGGGAAAGACCATAGTAAGTATTTATTGAACTGAACAGTAATTAATTGAGAAAAAAATAAGGTTATGGAGGATAGAGGGTATCAATTCAATATGGAAGCTATAAGTATCATTCTTGTTAAAGAGAAGTTTCATCTCTTTCTCAAATACTAGAAGAACAGAGGGAAAAAAGATTTAGAAAGCTTCAAAGGAGAGAAGAGGGGAATAGTGGTGCACATTTTATATTGTCTCAATCTTCTCAATAATGTAAAAGACAAAGTCTTAAGACTATAATTCAGATTTTTCATCTAGGTTTAAATGATCAATAAGTACACAGTTGGATTTATTAGTAGAACACTGAAGAGAGATCAAGGCTAGAAAAAGAAAGATTTAAAAGTTATTTGTATGGAGTTTATAAATTTAAAAAAATCAGAACATAAGTGCTATGATGAAGAGAGCTTAAAGAAAAGAGAGTTGAAGTTCAAGTCAAGGTATATCCACCATTAGAGGATGAGAGGAAGCAGAACAATAAGGGAGAACATCAGAAAAACGAAGGAAATTTAGGCTAGTACAGAAGGACAAGGAGGTAAAGTCAAATATTATAAAACAGTAAAGTGAAAATTCGAGAAAATTTCTAGATTTGGCCATTATGTGATTCACTGAAACCTACTTAGAATGAAATGTCAACAGAATGTTGGGAACAAAAACTTGATTGAAAGTTGTCTATTAACCAAGAAGTGAATGAAGCATAATAACTCTTCAGAAAAATTTCCAAATTAAATATAGATACAATTTTTAAAAAGTGATTTCTAATATTTTGTGATCCATGTTCTTTCCCACCCTTACTCTTTCCCCTTCCCACTCTCCAAGTTGGCAGGCAATTTGATATAGGTTATACATGTCCTATCATTCAATAAGTATTTCCATGTTTCTTATAAAGCATAATTCATTAAATCAACTTAGGACTGATGGTATGGGATAAAATTGACCAGAATATTATTTTTAAAGGATATGAAGCTTTTGTTTTTAATGAGAAAAGTGATCCTACTGCAGAGGGATCTTATGTTCAAGCAAGAAAAATTGATTAATATATTCAAGCTCCTGGATAAGTCCAGAAATCATGGCTCTTTATGCTGATCCAACTGCCTTTATGATTGAGGTTGTTTGTCATAAGATACATTTATCTACTATTTCCCAGGCTCTGTTTGCTAAATTAAGAATGGAACAACAATGGAATATTAATCAGGTGGTATATAATTATGTACTATATAAAATAGTAACTCAGCATAAACTCATTTTGCTACCATTTAAGGATGTTTGGTCGATATTCAGTTACTTCAACTTGATCACCATTATTGCCACTTCATTCTGCTGATGCAAACCTGCATTGCAGGTCTTAAGATTCAGTAAAAGAAATATTAGCTTTTCCTTTGGCAAAGTTCCCCTTAAAAAAGGTAATATCAAGGACAAAGCAAATACAGCTTGAAAGAGCTGGCTTTTTTTTGCTTGCTTTTGATGCAATATTTCTCCTGAAAGTAGTGCATCACTATCTGAAGAATATTCATTACAACAATCTTCAAGATGGTTAAAAATGATTTACAAAAATTTATATTATCTACTATTCCTATTCTTTAACTGTCAGCATTTTCTTTGTATACTCAAAGGGAACAAATAAAACCTTAAAGTAATATACAAAATGTTGCAGAAAATAGCAGTAACACGAATAACTAACCAAATGAACAAAGAACATCTTAAAAATAATTAAACTTTTAATTTAAACCTTCACATTTTCCTTTGAATTGATGGTATGAATGTTTGCCAAAAATTCTAAATCCTTGAAGATTGTGTTTTAAATGTAAAGAAACCTCCACATGTTTTTGTTTTTTTTTTTTTTGTGAACTCTTAACTAACCATATCTCAAGTATTATGTACTTGACACTAAGGTATAAAGCTACACACTCATCTGTATTTATCCCTATCAGATATCATCTTATTATTTTTTTTTAATTTTAAACCCTTAACTTCTGTGTATTGACTTATAGGTGGAAGAGTGGTAAGGGTAGGCAATGGGGGTCAAGTGACTTGCCCAGGGTCACACAACTGGGAAGTGTCTGAGGCCAGATTTGTTATTATTTTTTAATACATAAGTCTAGCCTCCTGAGATGTTTTTAAATGATGTCATGCAATGTGTTATTTCTCCCTGCTTTATGTCATCTGTTAATTTAGTAAGTATGGATCTGGGTTTTCATCTCAACCATTGATAAAACTGTTGAATGGCACAGTGCTCAAAATAGATCTCAGTGGCAGTCCACTAGTGACCTCTCTCCAAACTTTTACCCATTAATGAATATTAGGTAGTAAGATGGTATAGTGAATTGAGTGCTGGGCTGAAAGTCAAAAAGATCTGAGTTTAAATCTGCTTTCAGATGGTTGCTAGCAGTGTGACTCTCTCTTTCTGCCCCAGGTTTTTTATCTGTAAAATTGGGACAACACAACACCAACCTTTCAGGGCTATAGGGAGAATCAAATGAGATATTTGTAAAGTGGCTGACACAGCAGAGGTACTGCGTAAGTGCTTATCCCCTTCTATTATTATTATTATTATTATTATTATGTCCAGTTGTTAAGGTCAAAATCCTTTTAATTTTATCATTAAGCTTATACCTCCACCTCTCCATCATGCTCAGAAGAAGAGCATGAAACACTTTTCTTATATCTTATTGAAAAACAGGAATATTATGTCTATAACATTTTCCATATTTACTAACAAAGCAATCCTGGTTTGCCAAATATAAAATTATATTAATCTGGAATCTGTTTAATGAAGGAATTCTAGCTCATAGTGATTACTGTTTTTCTTTCTACATGCATATGTAATCCCTTTAACAACATATTCTGGAGCTGACTGAAGATTTCACTCTTCTTCCCCTTCCACTTCTTAAAAATCAGGATATTTGTCATTTTTAGATCTACAGCATCTCTCACTTTTCAAGATTTTTCAGTAAGCACTAAAGAGGGATGTCGTCAATAATCATAGTTGGCAGTTTCTTTGTAAATCTATATAGTTCACATGAGTCTAGTGACACGAACTCCTTGAGGGCTTTTATCACCCCATTTTTTATCCATTTCACTACTACTACTCTTGGTTTTCATTTTTTTCACTTATACTTTCTAGCTCTAAGGTTCACAGTAAAAAAACAAGTAGAATAGAATTCTAGCTCTAAAGTTAACAGTAAAAAAATAAGTAGAATAGAAGCTAAGTTCTTTCTTCTTTCTGTTATCTCTTAGAATCTTCCCACCCACTTTGAGCAGTGGTTTAACCCTATGGATCATAAGATAATTATTCACATTTGTTCACAACATTGTTTTAAGGCGCATAAAGAATTTTCTTTACAACAGTTTTCCATTTTGTGGGACATGCCACTCTTGGAGGAAAGATGAAACTATTTTAGGAATAGGAACATGAAATAATATCAACCATCTAGTGCAACTCCTACATGAAGATAAACACTTTTTCCAATGGAAATATTCAAATCAAATCAATGAAAATAAAAAATCAAACATGGTAAATTCACTAAAAATAACATAAAATGCAACTCAGAATAACTTCATGCATTAACACAAATGAAGTAAAATTTGAATCAACCTCATAATATTTCAAAGTGGATACAATTTAAAATGGTCATAGTCAATTGGCATGGGCTCATTATACAGGAAGTATATACATTTAAACAATATTAGTATTTATTTCTCAAATCATTCATCTTAGTATAATATACTTAGTATAAAGTAATAATGATTTCCAAAAAGTTACAATTTTTTAAATTATGATAATTTACATGCTGATATAATTTGTAATTTTTATAAATTTAACTTAAATTTATTTTTTATTGTCTCTAATTTTAATAGATAACATACTACCTTTTTAAAGAGAAAATCCATTGCAGTATCTGAAACTAGTACAAGAGAAGTCAAAAGGGGTATTATAAATAGAATATAGAAAAAATAATAAGGCTGAAGTCAAGAAAATGCAATATGCCAATCACTGGAATTCACAAATATCGTAAAAGGAAATGTGTGCATATATGTGTATATGTGTGTGTTTTAAGAATTCTTTTAGCTGTGAATAGGATGGAAACTAATAAACCGAAATGACTCTTTGAAGTGTACATATAAAATACACTGGGGCAAGATTCCATATTTTTTGAGAGAGAATTTTATGGTTTTAGTAAGCAAAATTTTAAAAATTCTCAGATATCAAAAGGAGCTCTGCATAGCATAAAGTTGCTTCCACAATTTTTAAGTGTCATTCATTAGGACACATAGTGACAGTACCTGAAGCTATAGATATGGATGAAATGAATTTTGGTATATCTTATGCAATGAAGCTTGAAATGATTCACTTTCAGATAATACATTGGGAAGGAGAAGTGTCCATAAGTCTGAAAACCTTTGTGCTCAATTAACTAAGAAACTAAAACCTTCCTATTTTGCAGTACAGTACTACGAGAAAGAAAGAAATATGGTTAAAATTATTCATTTGATTATAATTGATGATAGACATATTGATCCATAGGATCATAGATTTAGAGCTGGAAAGGATATCAGAGGCCTTTTCCAAACATGTTGTTGAAAATGATATTTAACAAAGATTTGGTACTTTGCAAATATATTGATGAAAATGCTCCATTATATAGATTTTTTTAATGAAATAAATTTTAATTGAGATGAATAAGATATGAAAATTATACTATATTCTATTCAGACAGCTCAGTGAATGTCAGTTAAAAATGTGGCTCATATGGCCCTAATGCAGCTTGGAAACATCATTACCATTATCTTCATCAACAGCATTATTGTAATTATTAATACAGCTAGTAATTATAAAGCTCTTAAAGATTTGTAAAGCACTTAACAAATACTTTCTCTTTATTCTAACAACCACCTTGAGAAGTAGATGTTATTAATGTTCCCATTTTACCATTGAGGGAACTGAGGCATACTTGTCCTCCCAGGATCACACACTAGTTTGTGTTTTAGGGCAGTCTGGTCTTCTTGACTCCAGGAACTGTGTTCTCTCCACTATGCCACCCAGCTGCCCCAGAGTCATATATATTTGTAATGAGAAATATAAATGAGGAGCTAATAAAATTTTTAAAGTTATATAAGTAATCAACTTGCCTTAAAAAAGCTGAATAAAAGAAAAATTCATTGCAAAATTACGTGCTGATATGGAGTCAGAACACAGATAACCTATATATTCCTGCCCCCCCCCCCCCAAAAAAAAACACTGAACTTGCACTCAGGTTTTCCTGGTTCTGAAGTCTACTTTATTATCTATCTACCACATTGCTGGTATAAAGTTAGGTAGTATGGAAAGACCTCCAGGAATTGATGCAGAGCCTAAGGAGCAGAACCAGGAGAATATGTACACAGAAAGGGATACACTGTGACACAATCAAACATAATGGATTTCTCTACTAGCAGCAATGACTCAGGACAATCCGGAGGAACTTATGAGAAAGAATGCTAAGTGCATCCAGAGAAAGAACTGTGGGAGCAGAAGCGCAAAAGAAAAACATAGGATCAATTACATGGTTTGATGGGGATGTGTGTAAATGGAATGAGCTCACCCCCCATTCATAGTTAAAACTCTAGCCACCAGAGATAATGTCATCCCCACCTCCCTTAGTGGGGAGGGGAGATGAGTTACCCATGCATGACAATAAGTAACAAATCAAGAACAAGGGACTGCCCTTTGGGCAGTCTGAAACAGTTTTGAGGCTGCCATTTGTCCACTTGAAATTAGAGGTGAGTGCAGGAAGTGGCGAAAGAGTCTGGTAACTTCCTGTTGAGGCAGTTCAGGCTTTGAACTTGGTGCTGAAGGATCTCTGTTGAGACCTCAGGGGGCTTCACCTCTGAATTGTCACGTGGGTAAGTTAGGCTGACTTCCTTGCACCTCTCTTGGCGTTTCTAGGGTCTCTACCCTAAAGGAGGCTTCTTTACCTCTCAAATTGTCTTAAGGCCTTGCGGCTGGTAGCCTTGTTTTATTAATCTCTAGATTCTCATTCTCACGGGGCCCAGACCTCGGGTGGTCCTGGTCAGAGTTTCTCTCTCCCTATTTCCCTACCTTCAACCTTCCTAATTGTAAATAAACTTCTATAAAAGGTATCCTGACTTGGGTCTATTTTAATTGTGGAATCAAGCTAATTGATGGCCACATCTTCAGTATAAATATCTAATTTCCCTTCTTACAGATGTGAATAGGGTTTTCTTTGTTTTGTTTTTTTTTGTTGGTTTTTTTTGTTGGTTTTTTGTTTTTAATTTTAAACCCTTAACTTCTGTGTATTGACTTATAGGTGGAAAATTGGTAAGGGTAGGCAATGGGGGTCAAGTGACTTGTCCAGGGTCACACCGCTGGGAAGTGTCTGAGGCCGGATTTGAACCTAGGACCTCCTGTCTCTAGGCCTGGCTCTCAATCCACTGAGCTACCCAGCTGTCCCCCTGTGAATAGGGTTTTGATGTTAAAAGATTACTGCAAATATGAATAACATAGAAATAGGTTTTGAATAATGATATGTGTATAACCCAGTAGAATTGCTTGTCAGCTCCTGGAGGGGGGGAAGGGAAGAGGAGTGGGAAAAATCATGAATCATGTAACCATGGAAAAATATTCTAAATAATTTTTAAATAATATAAAATAAATTATATTATCAATTTAAAAACTCTGTATGAAGCAACAAGGTGTTTCAATGGATTGAGAACCAGGCCTAGAGATACAAGGTCCTTGCTTCAAATCTCACCTCAGACACTTCGTAGGTGGTATAACTCTGGACAAGTCACTTAACACCCATTGCCTAGAGCCCTTGCCAGTTCTGCGTTGGAGTCCATACAAAGTATTGATTCTAAGGCAGAAGGTAAGGGATTAAAAAATAAAAATAAAAACTCTATATGACATGTTATTTTACTCTATGTTAAGATTTGTTTGTGTTGTAATAAAATTATAATTCATCCTCTATATTTTATTTAAACAAAATATAAGCTAAGAAAAATTTTACATGGGCTGTTTTATAAAAAGTGTAAGAGTCTGACAGTTTTTGGGGGGAGAAGAAAGGGTAGAAGTTGTGGTATAAAGTTTGGAAATCACTGATTTAGAATAATCCTTAAACAACTGAGGAGTGAAGGGAATAGCCAAATGTCACAAGTGAAGTCAATTGCAGTAGGTTTAAAAATTTCTTACTCACAAGCACTATTCATAAAAAGTGCTTTCCTATTTAGTGCTAACAGTTTTTTAATGTTGTTGTTATAAAGATAAGGAGAGTATTTCTTAGGTTTTTTTTTTAAATAGACTATATTGGTTAGGTGTAAAAGCTCATTTGAACTCTTATGAGTATAATAATTAAAATCATGAAAAGAATAGCATTTAAAAAATTAAATTTAAATAAATTCCAAATCTGAGATGACAACATATGCATTACCAAAGAAATAAGGGTACTACAAAGGCTTTTAAAATGGAATGGAAATACACTAAGAAAATGATTTATAAAAAGTACCTTTTGTACAGAACTCATACATACTGAAGGTATATTTGGCATTCAAAATAACGACTTCCAGTTTGGCACTTCTACTAGCTCTTTTTTAAAAATCATTTTGTTAGTATTCAACTGACTATTCACTTAATGTGTAATTTAATTAGGATTCTAGAGTGACCAAATGTGGTAGACTAGGCTATATTTCTCTTAAGACCAATGTTTCTTCACCTAATTAGCCTAAACCTTTGTTAATTGCATCTTCAAGATAAATACTATTAAAGTTCTCTTGTTCCTTGTTTAAAGTATCAATGGGATATTACTTTTTCAAATCATTTCAAGAAATATTACAGTCCAATTTTATCTTTCTTCTCTCTTAAAAATACATTATGAACCATGGATTTTTTTATCTTTATTTTATCAAGGGAAGAAAAATCTATTATTCTGACCATCAAGTTCTATAACACTGGTTAGCATTAAGTGATTTACACAAGAAATTATTTAGCAAAACATCTTGATTTTTTAAGTCAAAGAAATTCTTTTTTTAAAAATTTCCCTTCAGTATATATTTTCTTCAGAAGTTGATATATTTTTTCCCCACTTCTAGATGTAGATTCTGTGCCTTTTGCCTTTCCAACTGGATTTTTCCCCTGTTACCTGAAACTGCAAATACTAAAAAAATAAATTTCAAATCTTCTCACCTAAAATTTCTCTCCTCCTGAACTTCTCTTCACTATACCCAACATCTCTCATTCCTCAGATCCACAATTTAAAATTGTTCCATGCCTCTTTAACCCCCGTATGTTTCCCTCAGTGCCAAGTCTTTTCATCTCCTCATTCCCATCTCCTGATCACAAGATTTCCTCTGTCTTCTCTGGGTAAATCATACTCACAGGGCTGACAACTATTTATTTATGCCCTCCACAACTCATTTCATTTATAACAAATAATGGACACTTATAGTGCTTCCAAGCTTCCAAAATGCTTGTCAAACATTATCTGATTTGTTCCTCACAACAGTGGCTGAGATAATGTGGTGTGGTGGCAAGAACGATGCATGTAGGGTCAGGAAAGACCTAAGCTGCAATCTCAGTCTCAGTTAACTTAACACCTTTGAGCCAGAGGTTCCTCATCTATAAAATGGACATAGGGTTATTTTAACGAGATGTTGTGGGGTCCAAATGTGGTAGCATGGTTGAGTGGGCAACACTTTCTGGAGACAGAAGACCTTCGGTTCAAATCCCACATCTGATATGTATTACCTCACTACCTATACCTCAGCTTCTTCATCTATAAAGTGACAAAAATGGACTAGGTGGTTTCAAATTCTCTATTCTAGCTCTAGATCAATGATCTGATGATTTAAAATAATGTATGCCAAATATTTGGCAAATCCCAAAATCCATGTAAAAGTGAACCTTTAAGTAACATTGTTGTTCCCATTTAGCAGATGAGGAAATTGGGGCTTAAAAATGTACACCCAAGTAGTAAGTGTAAGGGTCAAGACTCTGACCTGGGCCTCTCCTAACTCAAGATAGTCTCGTCTCCAGATCTTCTATGCCTTTCTGCCCCTAATAAATATGGCAACCAATCACAATGATTTAACTTGAGGCATTTTCCAGTCATATCCTTCTGTTTGGGATCCCTTTTGGGGTTATCCTGGCAAAAATACTACAGCAGTTTTTTTTCTATTTTCATAATCAACTGATTTTACATATGAGCAAACTGAGGCAAACAGGGTTAAGTGACTTTCCTAGGGTCACATAGATACTAAGTGTCTGAAGCTGAATTTGTACTCAGAAGTCTTCCTGACTCCAGGTCTAGCATTCTAGCTGTGGTGCCACTTAGCTACATAAGCTTTATTTTCTTAAACTTCTTCAGTAGTTCACTATTGTTCAATGTTTCCCATTGAAACTGTTGGAAAGGTCTTTAAGGCTCCATACAAACTCAAATAATCTGTTTACTATACTTCTATTCACTCAGCTTTAGCCAAATTTATTTTACATTCCCTTACCTATATTTATCTAATTCTGAACCATCCTTCAAGGCCTCGCTTAAATACCATCTCTTCCAGGAAGTCATCCTTCATAACAACCTCTGCCTTAAGCCGAGTGGTCAGTCTGCTGTTCCTCAACCTTCAAGCTGATACTCTGAGCTTCCTGCCTTTGCAGACTGGACCCCCTGCCTAGAATGTGCTCTTTCCTCACTTCTCTCTCATTGGATTCTGAGCTTCTTTTAGGGGTCAGCTCATGTTCCATATCTTATGGGTTGTCTTCCATGACCCTATTTTACTCTGTGCCCTATCTTTACCTCTTCAAATTATTTTCTATATATTTGTTTATTTGAAACTCAGCTCCTGACCTCTTATTCCTCCTCAGGTTATGATAGGTCTGTAAGCACGTATTCATGTAAGCATATACATATTTATCCATTTGCATATTGTATTTCTCCAAAAATGTATGTTCTTTTCAGGAAATGAGCATTTTGTATGTTTATCCCAAGCATGTATAATAATGTCCTGCACTCTCTGAGTGCTTAGTAAATGTTGGGCTAGCTTCGAAGTCAGATTGAGACAGACCAACATGATGTTGGTGGAAAAGAACAGGGCAATGAGTTGAAAAAAAAAAAAAGAAATTGGTTTAGTTGTATAATCTAGCAGTGAAAGGGAGAAAGCAGCTAGAATGATTTGTTAAAGGGAGACTAGGTGGCAGGGCTTGCTTAAGGAACAGGAGTACATCCTCACTTAAGACTTCCAGAGGGGCAGCTGGGCAACTTAGTGGATTGAGAGCCAGACCTATAAATGGGAGGTCCTAGGTTCAAATCTGGCCTCAGACACTTCCTAGCTGTGTTATCCTGGGCAAGTCACTTGACTCCCCATTGCCTAGCCCTTAACACTCTTCTGCCATGGAAGGTAAGGGTTTAAATTAAATAAATAAATAGATAGATAAATAAATAAATAAATAGATAGATAGATAAATAGATAGATAGATAAATGCACCTCCTAAATGTTATAAATTAATAAGTTAAATAAACATTTTTAAAAAGACTTTCAGAAAATGAAGAGTCTGATTTGGGGAGTGTAAGGATTTGGAAAAGCTGAAGAAAATTCTAATTGTCCCAGTTTTCTCAAAGAAGAAGGTACAAAAGTTATATTTTCCTCAAAAGTATAACAAGAATTGAAAAATGGCACAATGAGCAAGAAGTAGTATTTCTATGAATGTGTTCAATAAATGTTTTCTGATGATTAAAAGACCTATAAATTCAAGTTATGAATGTTATATTTCATATTTTTGTTTCACGGCAGTCTTTTGTTGGTCTGTCTTTTAAAATGGATAAAATTCAAGTGTGTTGCCAAAGAGTTTAAAGAGAGAAGAAAATAGGTATGTAAAAATTATCCTTTATGAGACTTTTAACCCTGAAACAAATTTAAGAATAATTAGTATGAAAAATATTTCAAAAAATTAATCACAGTACACATAGAATAAGTAAGTTCCAAAACAATAACTTAAGAAGAGAAATTAGAAGCAAAAAAGATCTTGAGAAAATTGAGATAAAATAGTTGAGAAAGGGGAAATTATTACTTGGTTAACTCATCTTGCCACTGTGTTAGGAAAAAAGTATGGAGACTCATTTTCTAAGTGAACTACATTTCAAAAATGTACAGGGGGCAAGGCTTAAAGTCAGGAAGCCTCAGTTTCAAACTTCTTACTTCAAACAATAATTGTGTGACCTTGAGTTTAGTCATCTGTAAAGTGAACTAACCACTCCAGTATCTTTGCCATGAAAACCCTAAAAGAGGTCACAAAGAGTCAGACATGACTAAAACGACTCAACAAGAGCAAACTACCACAGCAGTAAGAGGCTGCTTATCTTGCTTTTCAGAACTTCATATAAGGCATACAAATGAGGAACACTTGATTTTTAAAATATTTTCTTTTTCAAGATTCAGTGTCATTTTCCCCTGATAAAAACTAATCTTACAGAGCATAAAATAGGAAAATGACAACTGCAATCTCAATAGACATTGTCGAACTATATTCATTAATGACTATGGAGCTGGCCATAGTCATTGATGGATTGAGGATGATTTCAAGATTGAGAAGCTAGGTAACTAGAAGGATAGTATTGTCCTTGAAACAATTTTGTTTACTATAGAGAAAATCTTTACTGATTCATCCAACCAAAGTCAAAGTGGAATTCAATTAAGTATGTTAAAATACCTTGTATATCTTTGAGCTTGTAATTAGTGTAAGTTGTTATTATTATGGTGAAATTAATGTTAAAGACAAGTAATCAAAATCAATAAGCCATAAAATATTTTAGAAGATAACTACAAAAATATCCTGCCTTTATATTATTTCTATAGGTTTTTTTATGCTTCTTAATAGAGGCAGTCGTTAGGTGATAATGGAAAATGTAATTAACCTAAGTGTTGATTAGTCGTTTGGGGTTCTATGCCTGAAGAAATCAGGTCTAAGCAGGATATTAAGCAACAGATCACAAAGGATGGGGAGGCACTGAATAATTGCAGGAAAGTGTCCATGACAACAAAAGTTCTTAGGTTAATTTATACTCAATTGATTAAGTATATTTGTAGTGTAAATGCTTTAATAAAATTACTTTGGATCTGCCATCCAAATTATAAAGATTTCAATCCAATTGTCAATAACATCTTTAGAAATTGCAGACATCTTTACAAACTTAATTTAGAAGGCCATATACTAGTTATATCTTCTAAGGGCAATTAAATCCTTGGAACTGTGTCTAGTTGAATAATATTGCCTTTCATTTTTAGATGAGTAGGGAAGAGGGAAGAAATGAATGAGCTAGGGAGAATCAGGAAGCTAGGCATTTATTTGGCTTTTCCGAAGTCATTTCTTCACAGTATAATTTCATTTTTTGATTTAAAGTATTCTGAATTTCAAAATGTCATATATACTCATATTCAAATATAAATAGCAAAAAGGTATCCCAAAAATAATATGATTTGTCAATTATCCAATATTTCTGCTTTATGCTTTGTCCTTTCTCTGATCTACTCTCTCTGTGTGTCTGTATATAGTAGCTTCTTATTTACATGCTCTCTGAATGTAAAATTCCCTGAAGGCAGGCAATAGTTTAGTCTTTCTTTAAATTTCAGAATTTATCAGATTGCCTATCATGGAAAGCACTTAAAATTTTTTACTTATTGTCTATGTTATCTACAACAACTAGACTGATTGTAAAGACATTTTGTATGACAATATTTTAATTACTAGTTGATTAGGTTCTTCATTTGGGTAAAATATATATATTTTTAAATCCAAATTCTCTGCCTTAATTATGTTTTCAAAGGTACCTTCAATAAATATGTGTAATAAAATTTCAAGTTGACATATAAGCAGAAGGCAAAGAATGCAGCTAGATGGAATTATTTTATTAATATGTCACTCTTGGACCACAATGTAAGATTTCAAACAACATACCCTCTATCTAAATTGTAAGTAAAAAAAAAATGACAGGCCTGTTGTTGAAGTAGTACTAGTTTGGGGAAAGGGAAGAATGGCTTGCTTTTCTAAATGAGAAAATAATAATCATAAAGATGATGAACACAAAGATAACTGAAATACCAATTACTAAAATGACTCCATTGAGCATGTTTTAATTTGAAAAGACTATCAAGAGAAAATATGTCCATAGATAACATGTTGGTCCAAAAACATAGTCTGGTAGAGGACTATGCATAATATTTTAGGAGCAAATGTCAACATTAGTATAATGCTGATATTGCTGCTGGCATATTTAACATTGCCTGCAATTATAAAGTTCTAATGTGGATGTTATCTGGGAAAAAACTACCAGATTAGGATGCCTATGGATTAAGTATAGTACGCAAATTACTCATTTTGAGTAAAGTATAGTTCTTTTAAAAGTCTATGGATTCAAATTAATGGGGAAAATAAAGCTTGTGGTTGCTCATAAACTATCTTTGCTTATTTACTACTAGTCCCTGCTTTCTCTCGAGCCAAGACCTCACTTCCTCATTTTATACTCTAGTGGGAAAATTAAGGCTATTGTGAGCACCCATTAGTCCCCATATGTATACTTCAAAACCCTTGTCATTGGTCCTTTCTCTTTTCCTTTGATCCAATTTCTAATTTAAAAAAGCAGCTGTTCTCTCATCTAGATTGACACAACAACCTGAGCCCTAAATTTATTGACTCTGCTGTCTTCCAGGTGCTTGTCCTTCAATTATCTCTCTTCTCTAGCCCTTAATCTCTCCCTATATACTGGCTTATCTCTTATTGCTTATAAATATTCCTAGGTTTCTCTGTCCTTAGAAAAAACAACTTCATTTGACTATCAAGTCCTTAAGTCCTTTAATAGAGACTTAAAAAGCAATCTATGCTAATATTTTTACCTTCCTTTCATCACTCACACTTCCCAACCCTTTGCAAACACATTTCTCACCAAACCACTCAAATGAAATGCCTCTTTCCAAGATTATTAAAGAATTTTTGACTGCAACAGCCAAAAGAGTTTTCACCTCCACATCTTAAAACAGGTTGTTTCCTTCCTGTCTCTTTATCTGATTTCCCCAGTTGTTAGTAATCTTTCTTCTCCTCAAATATATAGTTATCCATTTATATGTCAAATTTTCCTAAAAGAATGTAAGCTCCTTGAGAACAGGGATTGCTTTTTAGTTTATGTTTCTATCTCCAGGGTCTTTCTAACTCAGTGCTTCACATATAGTAGTTGCTTAATCAATGTGTACTGAATTATTGAATCAGATGGCCTTGCAAGAACATTCAAGTAAAAACTTAGGTGGTGATAAGACACCAAGGGTCATAGGAAAATATCCTTTGCCCCTCAAGACCCAAAGGGTTTTTTTTAAAGACCTAGTCAGCAAAATTGTCTTTATTAGACTAGTGACCTTTCCAAATGAAGAATATACTAAAAAGACTATGGATTAACAGAAGAAAATTAATTTTAGTCAGTCTGTTACTGAATTGTTGTAAATTACTACTTAATTATACTAGAAATTTATTTGAGATTCCCATATCTGCTAAATATGAATGTGTATGTGTATATATTTACATATATGTGTCATATATGTACATATATTTGTGTGTGTGTGTGTGTGTGTGTGTGTGAATTCAGTCTCCTATTGTAGATCTACAAGTCCTTTGGAACTTTTATATTCTTAAAAGGTTCTCAGGAAGCACTGAGAGATTGCTATTTGCCTATATCACAGTTAGTGTCAGAGGCATAACTTGTATTCAGCTCTTCCTGATTCAAAGCCAGTCTTCTATCCCCTGAGACATACTATTTTTAACTCCTGAAATAAAAACAATACAATGTGATACACCAGAAATAGCCTATAAAAAGTTGTGGTATCCACCCCACCACTTCATGGAACATCAATCAATGAACATTTACAAAGAACTTCCTATGTGCCAGTATTGTGCTAAGCAATGGGGATACAATTAGCAAAGTACTTTTCATCTTTTTATTTATTATTCTATGCCCTCAAGTAGCTTACAATTGAATGAAGACAACATGTACAAAAATATATACAAAGCAAGCTTTCTATGTGGGATAAATAGAAATAATGAAAAGAGGGAAAACAATAGAATTAAGAGATGTTAAGGAAAACTTCCTATAGAAATTGGGATTTAAATTAGAACTTACAGGAAGTCAGTGAGGACAATAGTCAAAGTGGAGAAAAGAGCATGCCAAGGCAGGATCAGAGAAAATACCTAGAGCCAAGAAATAGAGGGTCTTATTTGTGGAGCAGTCAGGAGGCCAGTGTCATTGGGTCAAAGAGTACATGTCAGGGAATCAGATGCAAGAAGCCTGGAAATGTGTAGAATGCCAGGTTATAAAGAACTTTGAACGCCAAACAGCATTTTGTATTTGCTCTTGGGGGCAATAAAAAGTGACTGGAGATACAGAAATCACTTTAGTGGCTAAATGAAGGATTCATTGGAGTGGGGGGAAACAGACACACCGTCAGTCTATCATAGTTGTCCAGGTATAGCATGATGAGTGCCTGCACTGGGGAGGGGGCAGTGTCACAAGAGAAAAATGAGCATATTTGAGAGCTGTTGCAAAAGTGATTTATAAGCTTTTACAATAACGTGGATGGGGTGGGGGTATGAGTGACTGTAAGAAATACAGGATGACTCCTAGGTTGAGAGCGTGAGGGACCTGGAGGAAGTTATAGCCTTCTCCAATAATAGGGAAAGTGGGAATCATAGGTGGGGGGCGGAGGGGTATAGAAAGTAAATGGAAAGTATGGAAAAGTTGCAGAGGGCTTGGCATTTGCAAAGGATGTTTACAGAGGAGAGCTGGCACATGAGTGGAACTAAACAGCTGAGGTTCTGGAACAGGAGGAACTGATAAGAGGAGAAGCTGAGATTCCAAAGGGTGTCAGCTGAACTCTGGAGACCGATGAGAGAGGAGCTTCCTTCCTGTGGCCATCTTTGGACCAAGCTTGAGAAAGGAGCTGTGTTCCTGATTCCCCTGGAGGTTTCCCGAATCTCGAGAAGTCTTCCCTGAATATACCCATATCCTGTGACCTGTTTCTCATCATTATCAACATTTCCACCCAATATGTGTGAGCTGCCAAGGTCCCAGATCTTTGTTCTGCCTATCTGAGCCAGATCACTGAGGCTAGTCTCATCTAACCTCTCACTTGGCTTCATACTGTGGGCAGACCACATTGGGTCTACAGTGCTAGTCCAACCCACAACCCATTTCCTAGAAAATTTACAAGGTTGCCTCACTTATTTCAGGGGCGGAGTTTAGAGAAAAACATAATGAGTTCTGTTTTGGATATATTGAGTTTAAGATGTCTACTAGACATTGAATTTGAGATGTCTGAAAAGCTTGATCTGAAATTGGTGATCAGAGACTGGAGATTATCAAAGAGTTTGTAAGCAAGGTAGATTTGAGAAACAACAGAATAGGGATAATAATTCAATCTATGGGAGCTAATGAGATCACCAAATGAAATAGTATAGAGAGCATAACATGAATGAGAATCCAACAAAGGAGAGGAAAAAGGAGATGAAATAGGTTGGAAGAAGAAATAACTATTCTTCATTCCAAGGGAGACAAGTGAATTTCTCCTTATTCACTGAGAAAAAAAGAAGTATACACAATTAAACTATCTTACCTGGGAGGATTTGAGATGCAAAAATTCAAAACTAAGAATTCAAAATAAAATCTTCAGAGATACTCAGGTAAGTAAAAAAGAGGTAAAATAATTCCTACTTTTAAGGAGCTCACTTTCTATTGGGGGAAACAATAAGTAAATACAAAATACATAACAAAAATTACAGTAATTTTGCAGGGGAAGGAACTAGCACCTGTGAGGAAAATGAAAGGCCTCATATGATAGGTGTCTTCTGAACTGAATTCTAAAGGAACTTGGGTATTCCAAGAAGTAGAGGTAAGAAGGGAGTGCACTCCAGACTTTCAGAAAAGTCTATACAAGCCATGGAAACAAAAGTTGCAGCTTCATGTATAAGGCCATACAAGTAGGTCAATGTGGCTGGAATGTAGAGTATGTAAAAAAGATTAGAAAGCAGTAAGCCTGGAAAGCCAGACTTGAGCCAGATTGTGAATGGTTTTAAACACCAAAGAGAAGAGTTTACATTTGATTCTAGAAGATGTAATAAGACCACCAGATTTCTCTGGCAGGGAGGATGATAGGATCAGAAGGATACTTTGGCCCTGTGTGGAGGATGTAGATGAGGACACAGACTGGAACAAGGGAAAGTTATGAAGATGGTACTGCACTAAGATGGTGGTCACGTGGGAGTGAGAACACAAATATGTGAATGATAAAGAGGCAAAGACAATGAAAGACAGACAAAGATGAAAAATGGACATAATTTTTCATGTGAAACTATAGAACATACCTGATTAAGTTTCTTCCACAGATTAAGTACAGGAGAAAGTTCATTTGACCAGATTTCTCTATCAAACTTGGAGCCAGATGTTACTGATCTACCCAAGATTCTCAATTGTGAAATAACCTAAATAAAGAAAAAGAATAACCAAGAGTAAATATATGATATATATACATATATATATGCATATAAGATTTCAGTCAACATAGAGGAAACAATGAGTACAAAGCATGCAACAACTTGTTTAATAAAAAATTAAATATATCATGATCAGGTTTGATCATCATGAATAGATCAATCCTATTGTCCATTTTTACTCTCTACTTTGGGGGTATTAAAAATTCAGTTCTTACCAAGATTACTACATTTATTCATGCTCTAATCCTAAAGAATTATCTTAAAATCTATTTGTATCTTTTCTCATCAAAAAAGTAAATATAGACATTATTCAAGGGATTAATAATATGATTTACTAAGATTCTTTATTTCAATATATCAAAGATCCACTACTTAGCTGGCACAGGCACTCTACAAAAACAGGTCAAAATACCTTTATGGCTTACTTAGTAGATGATCTTCTGGAGTTACAATGATCAAAAATGATCATCATTAGGTGGCCAACATTCCAATGATAACCTTTACACATTGGATCCCAGTATATGCAATCCAAAAACAAACAAACAAAAATGTATGCAGTCTCTTACTGAATCCATTGGCAACATTTTCCCAGATTTGAAGGAAAGACCTACCAAAACTTGCACACTGCTACCACAAGATCCAAGAATTTAAGTTACCTCTTTGCCACAGTGAAGCATCAGAGAGGATAATTCCTACTCTAGAGGTAGATTTCATCCTTTGAATTAAATTATTTTTAAAATATTGAAGGACAATATATCACACCCTTTACTAAAGTCTTATTTTAATGTTTTAACATGGTAAAAAAATGAAAAAGGATGTGTTAGAAAAGCTATCAAAATACGCATTACTTGAAACAAATATTTGAAGTTATAAAACCTAAGGCATATTGATTTACTGCCTATATAATGTTTACTGGCAATTCTTCTGTAAAAGATTCAATGATAAAAATTACTTAGTCAATTACTTAAAATCATCTTTCTTAGATGATACTATTAAGGCTTATAGAAGTTTTAGATTAATCAGTTTTCAAAATTATCTGTTACATGTGTTAAGATGGGAAATACCATGGGTTTGGAATTCCAGGCCCTGGGGCTGAGTTGTATGACTGCAACTTCCAAACAGAATTATTGTGAGCAAGTATTTTCACTAACTCTCTGGGTCTCAGTTTCCTCACTTGCAAAATGAGTGGTTTGGATTAGATGACCTCTAAGGTCACTTCCAGTGTTAAATCTGCTCTGCTCCCCTCCTCTGGTGAACTCATGATTAGAATTTAAGGCTTTTAGGCATTGAATCAAGACAATTCATTAGCACCTCCTTTTTAAAAAATGAAACTGGATTAGTTTTATAGCTCATTTTCCATTTTAACAATTTATATAAGAATCACCCATAATTTAGATGTAATTATATTTATTTCATATTTATATAATTGTAATTATGTGAGCTTGAACAAAATGGTCATAGTATTTAACTATGTAAACTATGTAATCTACAATGATTATTCTCCAAATAACATTCATATGTGTGTCTCTCTTACTATAATTGAGATATAGTTGGAATAATGTAGATGCAAAGAGAATGACATATTTTCAATACATCGAAGACCAACATTTGTTGAATGCAACATGCTTATTAGTTTTCTGTTTTTACTTCATTAAAGCTGTTGTTATTCATTTTTAACACATTGTACATCACTTCCTATTTTGCTGGATTCTCAGAAGCAAAATTTGTAATAAAAATGAACCCCATTAATCTTTTGGAATGAATGTTCTACTTAATTGTTAAATATCCACAATCATACAGTTATAGTCAAGTTACTTCTGAAGTTTTTGATTGATTTTCTAATCTTAAAAATTGTGATGATGCAGTGTTTCATTTTCTTGTGTATCTCTGATAAATTATTTTCATTTGCTTTAGCTGAACCTTATAACAGCATCTAATTTATCAGACTTGCTAGACCACAAAGCATCATAGTTGGTAGTCAGAGGAAGTGCTATTTTAACTTTTGCAACATTTGCCATCACTTATTCTTGTTTTATATTTGTCAAACATGAAAGAAAACAAATAAGAGTTTGAGTGAAACATTTATCTAGGTACTAGTGCTTCTTTTTTAATGAAAATAAAACTATAACTTTAAATAAAATATTTACCATTGAAAATAATTTATTGCTTCTATCAGAAATCATCTGAGGTACCCTACTATAACTATTTCAAAAACATATTCTAGGACTTCTAATACCCATCACTTAAATATATAACATTAATATTTCAAATGAATTTGATTCATACTCATTATATTATGCTACTACTAAAGTGTGTGTATATATATATATATATTTAAAAATTAGATAGGAAAACTGCAAGTTTGTACAGTGTTAAAATGCAAATTTGCCACTTTTGTCAAGCAATCTGTTGTTTATAGAAAAAATATTTGCATTAAAGAAACTTTCCTATTTCTATTTATAGGAAATGTTTTCAGATTTATAAAGAATGTCCTCAGAAAATCCTTTGAATTAAGATAGAAAAAAACTATGTTGTCATATAGTAGGGGAAATGGATAATGGAAGCAAAGGATACTAAATTTTTTCTGGCAGACAATGTTTTGATATATATCTGTTACCTTTGACACTTGGGTACTGCTGCCCATAACACAGATTCCAACCCATCTCTGCCTGCACACCCTGACTGTAGTCTTTGACTATGTTCTCACATCAGTCCATCAGAAGGGATCTACTCATGTTCCAGAAAGTCCAGATCTTTCATATTGTGAAACTACCCACTGATTAATCCTGTTTTCACTAATTGAAAAGTCTATTTCTCCCCACACAAACACACACAATTTCTCTAATGGTATCCTTTTGTGCCACTTCTGCACAATTATTTATTATAAATGGGTTATAGCCTGCTCATGCCAATCATATGCCTTCTGGGTGACCTAAACTTCAAATCTTCGGAGATTGACAGAGCAAAAATCAAAGTCATACAGAATCAAAGAGAAAATATCGATGTTGAAAAGATGAGCCTTTATTTCAAGGAACAACTGATAGGCCATTAAAAGTTGTAAGCAATTTTCTTATCTATGTATAGTGCTTGTCCAAAAGATAGACCACACCCCCACACACACACACACACCCCCACACACACACAATCACACAAATGGGCTGGCTCTAAGAGTTATCTATCTAATTGCATATCATAGCCTGCAGAATAAATATTCACAATCCAATTTTTTCCATTGAATTTGGGGACTCTACAATATTCTAGCATTTTATGCAATCAGAATAATGACATTCATAGAGAGGAGCACTTGAAAGATTCTATCATTTATTGGGAATCTCTTTTCTATTTGTACTGTGCTGGAAAACCTCTATCACAATAGTATATACTTTGAGTGAGCATACATCTATTCCCTGCCTTACCAGATAATGACAATCAGTGACTGTAAAACAAAGTTATCTCTGTTGCTACATCTTTCAAATATTTGTTTTTAGACCTAGGACTTCCATTCCTCCAGTCTTGAGATCAGAGAGATGAGGTAAAGAAATGAGAGCTATGGAAGGTGGCACAAACTTTGCCCAAGCAA
This sequence comes from Gracilinanus agilis, assembly GCF_016433145.1. NCBI lineage: Eukaryota > Metazoa > Chordata > Mammalia > Didelphimorphia > Didelphidae > Gracilinanus > Gracilinanus agilis. The sequence goes on along the minus strand of NC_058132.1, from coordinate 182,937,394 downwards.
CAAATTCCCAGAAAATTAGAATGGCTCATAAGAAAGCCAATAACTATATGAGGCAACAAGAAATATGAGAACAGAGCAAAAAAGATAAGGGAAAGGCACAATATCTCATAGCAAATCAAATGACTTGGAAAACAGGTTTAAAACAAAGTAAGACTCATTGGAATACCCGAACACTATGACCAAAAAAAAAAAAAATGCTAGCCATCACATTTCAAGAAAATTTGAAAGAAAACTTCCTAGATCTCTTAGAATCAGAGGGCACAGCAGAAACAGAAGAATACACCAGTCATTTCCTAAAGAAATTCCCAGAATGAAAATTTCCAGGAATATCATAGCCAAAATATGCAACTTCCAGATCAGTTAATCAATCAATGAATACACATATATTAAGCTCCTACCATGTGCCAGGCACTGTGCTAAATATTAGAGATATTAAAAAGGTAAAAGAGAACCTGCCCTGAAGAAGCTTGCAATCTATCAAAAGAGTCAAAGTAAGAATAGAGTCAACAGCCATAAAGAAAGAATTCAGGCATCAGTGAACCATAGACATAATCAAACACAACTTAGCAGCCATCACTCTAAACAGAGAATTTTCAATACAATATTCCAGTACAGTAAAAAATAGCTTGCCCAGCAAAACTGGGTATATGGACCTTGAATGAAACAGAGGACTTCTAAGCTTTAAAAACTAAAAATAAAAATAAAAGAAGTGGAGCAGCTCAATAGATAGAGTGCCAAGTCCAGAAATGGGAGGTCCTGAGTTCAAACCTAGCTTCAGACACTTCCTAGCATGTTCTAACCCCCATGCTAAATAGCCCTACCTTATAGGATATTTTAATAATATAATCATGATGACATATTATCAAATAAAAAAACTGAAAAAAAGGCCAAAACTATTTAGAAACTCTTAAGGTCAATATAGGAGTTAAGGGAAACATAAAAAGGTAATTATGAGCCAACAATCATAAAGGATTGAACAAACATATGCTGTTTACATTCAAATGTGGGGAAATGCTACATGTGTCCCTTCTGAACTCTCCCAGTGGTCACAGAGAGTCTAAAGTCTAAGAATGGTTCTGTTATGTCTCAATAATTTAAGAGAAGAATGGAAAGAGAGGAAAATAGGAATACACTTGGAGCAGTGGAAGGCTAGTGGAAATTATCTGACATAAGCAGAGTACATGAGATATTTACACAAATAAAGAGTGGGGGGAGCAGCTGACACTAAATCTCACTTTCATCTGAGCTGAAGAAAGGAAGAAAGAATGCACACGTACACAGAGCTGGATACATAAAGCTAGTTTGCTTTACAGGGAAAGGGAAAGGGCTAAAGGGGAGAAGGGGATCTTAAGAGGGAGGATAGATTAAAGGAGAAATTAGTCTTAAGCAAAATAAACTCTGAAGATGTATAAAATATTTAAAATCTCTATGCTGTAAATAATTTTTTTTACATGTATAGCTCTATTTGAGGAGAAAAAGTGGGAATCTGAGAGGGACGCCACCAACTAGGGAATGGCAGAACAAGTTATGGAACATGAATAAGAAGTGACATTATTGTGCTGTAAGAAATGATGACAGTGATGATTTGGGGAAGATTTATATGAACTGATGAAAGTGAAATGAACAGAACCAGGACAACAATTTATACAATGGCAAGATAGTAAAGACAAACAACTTTTAAAGAATTAGAAACTCTGACAAGCAAAATGGCCAACCATGATTTCAGAGACTTATAATGAAACATTACCCACCTTCTGATAAGAGAGATGAAGGACTCAGAGTGCTGAATCATGCATATGGGGGTTCAGGGGAGGGAGAGAGACAGTCAATACAGAAATTTGTTTTACTACATATGAACAGAATTTTTTTACATTAGTTCTTAATGGGGCTAGGGATTATGGAATAGGGAAGCAAAGGGTGGATTTTTGTTGACTGAAAATACAAAAAAAGGAAAAAGCTACAAAAATTTTTATAAATCTTCTCCATTTTTAATCAATTTCTTATGTGTCCTCTAGTTTTTATACCTAAATGCACTCAAGATGGCCTGGTGGAGAAAGCTAGATGACTCAATGGATTGAGAGCCCGGCTTACAAACAGGAGGTCTTAGATTCAAATCTGACCTCAGACACTTCAGCTGTGTGACCCTGGACAAGTCATTTAACTCCCACTGCCTAGCTCTTATTGTTGTTCTTCTTCCTTGGAATCAATATACAGTATTGATCCTAAGATGGAAATTAAGGGTTTAAATAAAAATTACCTGGTTAACTGAGTCTAGTCAAGGTTTTTGTATATTTGCTTTTTGTTTTCACTGTTTGGGTTTTTTTTTTTTTCTGTCCAAAAGACTTAGAAGATAAATGTGCTTGTAGTCCGTAATATAGTGTTTTTGTTTGCTTTCAAATCTCTAAATTTAGCACAGTGATCAAATATTTTCTAGCAGAGATTCTTTCTATTCTCTTTTGATCATCTCACAAACATGTTTTCTTCAAGAAATATAAGTGAATATGCTGAATATATATAGTACTTGAAGAAGTGGAAATGTTCTATCACCCAAGGAAGCTTCAACTCAGCTGAATCAATTCAAGGTATCTTTAAGATATATTCTTATTGTATATCCTGCTCTTGTTATGCCCAAATAAATCTTTTTGTAAACTGATGAATGACCTAGGAGTGTCTCACTTAGTTCCAATTTCAAATAAATAAGAGTACTGGTCTGAATCAGGCCAAGCTCAAAACATTTTCCCAATATTCTTTCCCACTATTTTCAATGGTGTCAAACTCAAACAGAAATAGATTCTTGCTGCATATTGTCTAAGTAAACTAAAAATTAGCTTCATGTTTTCATTTTATTTTTATTAACTTGTTGAAAATTACTAATTATATTTTAATCTGTTTCAAGCTAGAATTTTGAGACACACAGATTCTTGGCTGTGAATTTGATACCTCTGCCCTAAGTGATATGTTTGAGCCAAATTAATTTAGCTTACTGTCCTTTCCCATTTCCACATTTCTGTTCTGAATGTTTTCCCCACAGGCAATGCAAGCATGTACACATATGTATGTATGTGTATAGTTAGTTTTGTCCTTTGTAGTCAGAGGATCAAAATGATATCATCACTATGTCAATGTACAGTGTGTCTATGGCTGATCGGACCAAGATGAGCTCAGAAGGCTTTATCACAGGCCTGGAACAAATAGCCTATATGAACACTTGGGATGGAGGTGTCTCTAAATTTGTGTATCTCGTTTTTATTTTGAGCTACTAAAATTCTGCCTTACTCATAGAGCACTGAGCCTTCTTTGATGCAGGTATGCTATGTGGGATGGTACTGTGCCAGGTTCCCAAGTCCCACTGTCTATACCAGAGTTCTTCAGAGAGAGCAACTTTGATGGACTGGCAAGATGATTCAAATGCCAAATGTATGTTTGCCTAAATGATTCTAAGTATATAAGTATATGTAAATATACATACATGGGTGCACAAATGTATGCATATATATATAGACACACACCCCAAAGGTCTTCCTTACTAATTTTTTAAGTCAAATTAGATGTGCAAGTGGCTTGGAGACAGATTATGCTCCATTACATGCATTATGACATTTAAATGAGAAGCTAATTAGGTTCTGAGGTTGTGGAAATGATGCTAAATAGAGTTTGCATTCTGAAAACTCTTAAGTGGATATGGCTAAGTAGAATGTCTACGATAATAGTAACATTATTAGTCAAATCTTCAAACAAACCAGGACATTTCACTAAAGGTTCAGAGTTGGAGAGATGGGTGAATTTTTGCCATTTCCTTGTGCTCTGGAGCAGAAAATAAGCACTCCTACAAAACAGATTAGTTAAGTGATACAGGGAGGATGGAATTGTAAATAGAGATTCTGAACTTAGAATCAAGAAGACCTGGATTTGAATCATGCCTTCACTTGCCAGTTGTGTGACACTGGCCAAATTATTCATCTTCAATAAGCACCATTTCCCACATTTTAAAAATGGAGACAAAATCATACATAAATCTGTTGTGAGCACCAAAGTGCTTCACAAACCTTAAATAGCTTTGAAAATATGAGTTATCATGATCATCACCTATCTCAAAGGAACTGGGGTAAAGAAAATATTAATAATCAGAAAAATTGGAAAGTAAAATAAAATTGTTAGACTTTATCTACATATTACAGCAATAAGGTTAATAAAATTAATTTAGGAAATTTTTGAGAGAGGAAATTTTAATTATACATATATATGCCTGGTCATTTTCTGAGGAACAGACTAACTAAGTATAAGGAGGTACAGTGCTATTACTTCTATAAAATGGTGAAATGTGAATTATAGAATCATGTGGAAGGAATGGATTTCAAAGAACTCAGAGATGGAAATAACTTCAAAGGCAACATAAGCCAACTCCTATGTACACTAGAGTCCTCTACAATGTCACCATCAATCTCACTCAGAGAGTTTCCATTTTAGCTCCGACTTTCATCACCTCTTGCATTCTACGCTCCTTAAGAGTGGTAGTTACTCAATGCAGTGACCCAGGACAATCCAGAGGAACATGTGAGAAACAACTGTGGAACCAGAAATGCATTAGAAAAATATATGTTCAATCATGTAGTGCAATAGGGATCTGATTGGGTTTTGATGTTAAAGGATCACTCTCCTGCAAATGTGAATAACGAAATATGTTTTGAACAATGATATAAGTATAACCCAGTGGAAGTGCTTGTTGGCTTTGGGAGGAGGAGGAGAGAATAGGGGAGGGGGAATTATGAATCATATAACCATGGGAAAATATTCTAAATAAAAATTTAAAAATTAAAAAAAGAAAAAAAGAGTAGTAGCTACGAAATTTTATGTAATTCTGACTGTGATTTAATGATTCTAAATTCTTTCTTCCTGGCTGTTTGCAGTATTTTGCCTTTGATCTGGAATTTGGCTATAATATTTCTGTTAGTTTTCATTTGGGGATCTTTTTTAGAAGATTACTTGTGGAATCTTTAAATTTTTACTTTACCTTCTGAATCTATATTGTCTAAGCAGTTTTCATTTATGATTTCTTGAAACATATATAATGTCTTGGCTCTATTATATCATAGCTTTCAAAGTACAATAATTCTTCACTTACCTCTCCTAAATCTATTTTCCATATCTGTTTTTGAGATATGATGTATTTCATATTTTCTATTTTTTCTAGTCTTTTAACTTTGTATTTTGTTTCTTGATGTGTCTTGGAATCATTAGCTTCCACTTGAACAATTCTAATTTTTAAAGAATTATTTTCTTCAGTTAAGTTCTGTACATTTAAATTTTTTTTTTACCATTAGGCCAATTCTGATTTTTAATGAGTTATTTTCTTCAATTTTTTGCTTTCTTTTAATAAGCTATTAATTTTATTTTCATAATTTTTTTGCAGAACTCATTTCTTTTTCTTATTTTCTCTCTATTTCTCCTGATTTTTAAAATAATTGTCTTGCTCATTTCCCCCCTCTTTCTTTAACTGGGTTTGTGTCTTGAACTTCCTTATCAACATAGTAAATTTTTTAGAGTAAGGGTTTTTATATTTGTTGAATTGAATTCCTTTGTTTAAAAGCCTGTATTTTTACTTTGGATATTAGACTTGGATTCTGCTCATCTCTTTGGGGTATGACTGGTCTGAGATGTCTTTCATGTTCTGCTCACACTGGGGGACTGAAAGTTTTTGGTCCTTCTAATATGACGTGATATGGAAAGTCTGGTCATTACTTTCCTGTCTGTAATCTGGTCCTTACCAAAATAAGGCTTCTGGCTCTCCTATGACTAATGATTGCTCTCTACCCTGGAACTTTGATGTGGAATCAGGTAATGGTTGGGAGATGCCAAATCACAAATGATCCTGTTTATAACGAAGGATCCCTTGAGATTTCTTTCTAAGTAAGTGTTGGCTGCTCTTGAGGCAGTGTTGCGTCTTCCAACTCAGTGTCTGCAGACAATTATTTTGCTGACATTTCTTACTTATCAGAATTAGGAACTACTCTGAAGACTTGATTCAGAGCAGGTAAAATGGCTTAAGGGACTTGAATTATTGACTATTAAAAGGAAAGTACTCAAACAGATGAAAATAGCTATAAACTGAAGTTACCAGCCAAAAAAATACATTTTATGTTTTTTACTTCAATGGTTTTGGTCCCATTTTCACCGTCTTAGCAGCAGCTAGAGGGCCAGAAGTAACTGATCCACATAATTCTCTGCATAATTTCTTCCCATTTTAATTGGTAGGGATTTATGAAAATGAGTGAGCAGAATTATATGATATTAATAACATTTTAAAAATTCAGCAAACTGCTTCACTTTTTTTTTAAACAAAGGAATTCAATTCAACAAACATTTAGTAAGCACCTGTTTTTTTTAACCTTCTGTCTTAGAATAGATATTAATATTGGTTCCAGAAGAGTGGTAAGAGCTAGGCAATTGAGGTTAAGTGACTTGCCCAGGGTCAAATATCTGAGGCCAAATGTGAATCCAAGTCTTCCTGTCCCTAGGCCCGGTGCTCTATTTACCAAGCCACCTAGCTGTAAGCTGTAAGCACCCATTATAAGGAGCAGGGCACTGACTATACAAAGGGAAAAAATTATAGTCCCTAATAGAATATTCATTCTCTATGTAGGATCCTACATTCTCCTTGGAATTATAACGTACAAAAATAAGTAAATGTAAATTAATTTCAAAAGACAGACTAATTAGCAGAGGGAGCAGGACAGATGTAATGTAGGAAGTGGCACCCTAAGATATCTTTTGAAGGAAGGGATATTATGGGGTGAACAGAAGGAGAAAGTGCTTTCTAGACAAAGAGGATCAACAACGTTACAAAGGTAGAAAGGTGAGAAATAGAATATCCTGTACAGAGAACCCTTACTAGACCATTTCAACTGCAAATAAGTGCACGTGAGAAACAAAGTAATATGAAATAAGGTTGGATGTAGGTAGAGGGCCAGATTGTAAAGAGCTCAGTGTTCTAGACTGATGGCTTCATAGTTTATTATAGAGGAAATGAACCAATTTTTTAAACCCTTACCTTCCATCTTAGAATCAATACTGAGCATTAATTGATTCTAACCAAGGCAGAAGAGCAGTAAGGACTAGGCAATGGGGTTTAAGTGACCTGCCCAGGGTCACAAGGCTAGGAAGGGTCTGAGGCTAGATTTGAACCCAGGAACTCCCATTTCTAGGCCTCACTCTCAATCCACTGAGCCACCTAACCATCCCCACCAATTTTTAAATTGGAATAAGAATGACATGATAAATTTGACAGTTGTGTAGAGAATGGTTAGAAGAAGAGACTAGAGGCAAAAAGACCATCTAATTAGAAGACTACTAAATATTAGCCTAATTGAGAATTGATGAAACATTAAACAAGAGAAGAGATTGTGTGAATACTCTAAAGGATATATATGTGAGAGATACTGTGGATATATATTTATCAAAGATGTTATACAGTTATGCCAGCAATATTACATGCAGATCACCAAAAAAAATAATGGAAAGAAGTTCACTGTATAGGAAAAGTCTGTAACATATTACCAATAAAAACTGCAGAAAAGAAATGACATAAAGAAATAAAGGGCTTACTGGTTCCCTAGAAATCTACATAATTTCATATGATGAAAAGAACAGATCTAGACCTCCTGAGGAGGATTTAAATGATGTTAAAGGAAGATATAGACAAGAGTCTTACAGAAAAAATGTGGATGTATTATATAATCTGTACCACCACAGGAAAGACCTACATTAATGAGATCATAGATGCATCAAAGTAGTGACAGTTTTTTTAACTTTCTTGCAGCAAAGTTAATCCCGTGATGCTTGCTTAATGGTGATTCTCTTTAGCCACTGACATTTTTTAAATGTCCATTGAGTAACTGACATTTAGCAAACAATGAGGCATTGTGACAAATCACATTTAAATGAACATATGATATGAAAAAGAACACTAAAAAGTTAAAGTGAGATATATTCTTAAAATAGAATAATAGAACATATTTATACCATTTCTACATGTTTGCAATATAAATATTCCTACTTTATGTCTTTTAGATTCTAGGCACTTACATGCATCGATTGTAACTTATTCTGGTGATTTTTAAGATAAAATTTTACTCAGTATCAAAAGTAAAATGTACAAGTGGTATATACTATGTCACTGACCTGATTCAGTATATTTTTTCAAGGGAATGAATTTTAAAAGCTTCAAATTCATACTTCAACAAGTAAATATAATAATTTTTAATTCATTAAGTATTCTATTACCTTCATTCATTACAAAATATACCACGTTTTATAGTTAATGGTAGTCAAGTACTAAATAACTCACATCTGGTATTAATCACCAGATTTTATGAATTTTTTTAGAGCTGTATATGCCCCATGGAAATTCAATTTTAGCTTTAATAAATTAAGAAGCTTTGTTGTATTTTGCATAATTAATGCATCTAACTTTCGTTAGTTTCATTTGCTGCAGATGTTAATCAAAGAGAAAATCGGATAATACTTTTGGGGTTCTATGCAAATCCATGTTAAATCACTAAGAAGACTGAGGCAAAGGATAAGATCTCTCTCATCTCCTCCTTTCCTCTAGTTCCCAAGCTTCAGAATCTACCCACTCTCTTTTTCTTCCTTAGCTTGGGGCTCTAAGATGGCAAGTCACCACCTGAGAGTCACAAAGCCAGTAGTACAAACATAAAAAAGCATTGAAGTCAGGTCATTCTTCCTCAAAGAGTGATCTTTTATCCAATACATCACAATGCCTCTCATCAGAAACATTACTGGTTAAAAATCATATGTATGGAGCACCAAACAAGTAAAAATACCATCTTCTTTTGAGTAACTATAATTTTGCTATCACTAATTGAATAATAAGTACAGAAATAAGAATAACACTTCATAACTACAAAGTATCTTACTCTAAAATTATTTATTCATACCCCAAATTTACAGATAGACAAATATCACATCTAGTCATCCCTTGGTAGAAAAGTGATACAATATTTGGCAGCTGGGTTGAGGTATGGGGTAGCAGTAGGAAGCTAAAGGCAAGCTATGCCAAATATTTTTATCATAATTAACTTGAAGTTGAGACAATATCAAATCCTTCAGAATTATTTTTTCCAGAGGGTACGGAGGAAAAAATTATTAATCTAGTCATTTCTTATGTGCATATGCCTGGTAAACTCTAGAATTAATTTTATATCATGTTGAAAAGGAAGCACAGGAAGATTTTGTGAAAAGCAAAAGGGTACAGCGAGTGAAAAAAGTTGGGAACCCCTGCCTTAGATCATCAAATTATTGGGGTATCTGAGAATACCTTCCAAATAATATGAAATTAAAGTTCCAGGATAGATACAATAAATATATCTAAAAAAAGGAAATTAATCTCTGCTGACATAATTAGTAGCAACCATAATTAATCATGCCTACATGTTTTCACATTTCCCTTTAAAAAACTGCAAATGTTAATCACATTGTTATATAAATAGATTAGTGTAAATACCAACATTGACAAAAAGCGTCCAGAAACCCCAAAATCTATCACTTGTATATCAGGTCAAAATCTATAAGTTAATAAATAAATATATAGCATTATCTTATATACAATATACATAAATTCAAAATTCATAGGAGAAAAAATGAAATTTGCTTAGCTGTTATTGATTTTATTTAAGAGAAAACCACAAAGCTAAACACAGAGCACAATAATAATACTATTGGATGTAGTTATTTGAAATTCAGTATTTATTTCAGAATAAGAAAATCTATTCCTACGTTATGAAGATTCCAAAAGATGAAGTAGAATGAACAATTTTATTTCATATTATTATCTTTAATCATTTCCCTACTCTTTCTTGGAATTAATCATTTTATAATCTAAACCAATGATGGGCAAACTTTTTAAAGAGGGGGCCAAAGGAAAGGAAATGTTCATCCCTCAGTCTGTTTCTAAGGCAACTCTTTCTAAATTTCATCATATTGTATCCTACTCAATGTATTCATCAGATTAGGAATAATGTTGCACTGCTGAATAGAACATTTCAGGGAGCCACATTTGGCCCGCAGGCTGTAGTTTGCCCATCACTGATCTAAACTACCACAGCCAAAATGGTAACTCCCAGATCTATATATCTATCCCAAATCTCTCATCTAACCTTCAGTTCAGCAGACATAGTTGCCTATTTTCAGTTGAATGTCCAGCAAAACTAAATTTTCTCTTCTTCCCATTTTACTTATTTCACAGACTCACAGAATGTTAAAGCAGCAAGGAACTTTAGAGGTCATCTAGCCCAATCCCCTCAAGGAGATCCTCATTCTATAGATAAGAAAACTGAAGTTTAGAGTGTGAAGTGAATTGCTCAAGGTCACAGAATTAAGGAGTTAGTTACAAAGCCTAGACTTAAGCTTTCAAAGTACAAGTCAAGCACTATTTCTATGCCATCATGATTAAGTCTATTTTTACAATGGAGGATCTCTGCAATTCTCTATTTCTAGAATAAAAGGGTAACAAACAGTGACTAATACATTCATTATTTCAGTAAGGGCCAGAATTTAAAGTTATGTTACTTGCCATGGACAAATGAGGACATGGCCATTTTTTCAGATAAAATTAAACCAACTAATTTCAACAGCTATCCAAAATATAATCAAGATTTTATTTTAATCTTTGTGCTTTAACTAAAGAGCAAGATTAAGTACTTAATAAAGTTCCAGCATTTTGGTAATTTATTTGTGGAAAGATCAAGAGTAAGTATTTACTAAAGTCCCAACATGTCAATAATTTATTTGGGAAATTTATAGGCAAAATAAGGCAGGTTCTTGCCTTCACGAGATTTACAAATTTGTTAGGGAAATAAGACTTGCATTCATGAAACAATGAGAGACCAATCTTTCCCACACAATAACTATAAAAAATAATGTAGAAAATAAAAATATATATAAAACTGAAAGATTAACAAGGGAACTCTGAATGTCACTATTAACAGATATTTTAGTCTTGAAAGCCAGTAGATATTCACAAGGAATGGATACAATAACAGTAAAATGGTTTAAAAATTAAATTTGTTATTTCACTTAAGAAGCACACCTGAAGAAGTCCCCAGAGACAAACAGGTCCTGATCAGTACAAATAATAAGTAATTTGAAAAGTTTAATTTATTTGAATTCATATTTGAAGATATAATTATGTAAAATATAGCATAATAATGATTTGCAAACCTAAAAACATTATAAACAGTTGCTAATATATTATAATATTTAATATTCATATATATATTTATAGGACATATTGCTTTAACATGTTAAAATATTGATACAGTGTTATTTTTTTTAACCCTTACCTTCTGCCTTGGAGCCAATACTGAGTATTGGCTCCAAGGCAGAAGAGTGGTAAGGGTAGGCAATGGGGGTCAAGTGACTTGCCCAGGGTCACACAGCTGGGAAGTGTCTGATGCTAGATTTGAACCTAGGACCTCCCATCTCTAAGCCTAGCTCTCAATTCACTGAGCTATCCAGCTGCCCCCCTTGATATAATGTTATTACCAATGATTACTCTAATATTATTTGGTAATAGAAATAGTATTTATATAGTGCTTTGATATCTGCAAATCATTTTGAAAATCCTATCTCACTTTATCCCCTCAACAACTTCCTGGGAGGTAGATACTATTATTATCCACATTTTACAAATGAGGAAGTTGAGCAAAGCAGGGTAAGTGACTGATCCAGAGTCATACAGCTATTAAGTATCTGAGATAGGATCTGAACTCAGGTTTTCCTGACACCCAAGCACAATGCTCTATCCATTGCCCTACCTAAATGCTTCTAATATATATTTTATTGGATTAGTGGATTGGTCCAGCAATTATGAAAAGCAATTTGAAATTATGCTTTTTTAAAAGTGACTAAAATTTTTAACTACATTAATACAGTGATCTCACTACCATCCTAAAGAGATCATATGCAGAAAGATATCTTAGACACTAAACTATGCATAATAGCATTTTTGTAGCTGCAAAGAATTAGAAATAAAATGTAAGCTCATTAATTAAACTAACTGAAATTAATTGAATTAATAAACTGTTATATGCAAATAAAATACAATATCAATGATGAATAAAAATATTGAATATGAAGAACTCAGAGAAGCAACAGAAGGTTTTATGAACTAATACGGTAGGAAAAATAAGCGGAACCAGTAAATAATATTCACAAAGGTTAAATAATGAAAATGGGAAACACAGCGCACACACAAAATCCCAACAATTAAATGCTGTCATTATAAAAACCAAGCTTGACTTTGGAGAAGAGAGGAGAAAATAAGTTTTACTGAATTAAGTTTTTTCTTTCTCTTTTTGTTCTTTATCACAAGGGATGAGGAAGGAAGGATATATTCAAAAATAAAATTCATGTAAAAACAAAAGATAACGATAACATTTTTAAAAAGAAGTGAATTATTTTTGTTGGATGTGAAAATGATTACAACCAGAATAATTCTGCTAGTGCTCTAATATTCTTTTTTAAAAATAGAGAATAATCTTCTGGAAACTCATAATTCCCTTTATTTTCCCTTTCAATCCTTCATATCTAACATTCATAATCCCTCTTGAAAGTAATTAGTGTGGCCAGATAGATGATGACCTAGATAAGCTTAAAGAAGGTAAAGTTGAAATGCTCCCAATGAAGACTGTATGAACATACATGTTTGCCGTTGCCTAAGGATAAAGAAGTATTTGACTAATGATGAAATATCTTGTTTCAAGCAATAAACCAGTCTTTATTAAGTGCCAAGCACTCTGCTACGCCCTAGGTATACGAAGAAAGGTTAAAAACAGTCCCTGACATCAAAGAGCCCAAAATCTAATGGGGGAAACAACATGCACATAATTATGAGTAGACTATAATGCATAAAAATATATATGTACATTTAGGATAAATTGGGCATATAACATCACATGCTATTCTGGATTCTACATTTTTTTCTTTTTTTTTTCTTCTCACTGTTGATTTATGTTTATGTTAGTTTTTTATTCAGGCCTTACTTGAATTTTGGGTTCTTCAGCCTAATGTACTCCAATTCACTCACCTCTGGTTTATTCAACATTTTTAGGCCCTTCCCCTTTTTAATACTGCACAGACCTCAGTGTGAGACTGGCTGGATGTCCTCAGCTTTCATACATTTAGAGATCTGTGGGTTACCACAGTAAATATCCCTGCTGGAATTTCTTTTGAAAACCACATTTTTCTTCTGAAGTTCTTGCCTTCAAGGAAAGGCAGAAATGATACCAGTGTTTGGGTACCTAAATTCTACATCTTCCTGCTTAGAATTTCATAATCTCTAGAGATATTTACTAGATGTATTCTGGTAACATATATACTTCCACATTCCCTCTGATAACATTTAAGTTAATTAAAATTAAGTTTATCAGTATTTTTTATTATTTAATAATGAGAGAAAAGCAGGAAACATTTTAGATTTGATCCCCATTAACTAGAAGGTATTTGTCTTCACAGTTGTAATTCTGCAGAAGAATAAGCCTTCCAGAAATGCCTCTCGATTGCTAAAATATCATCAAGAAGAGAATCTTTCATACAGAATCATAAAATTTTAAGATTAGCTCTTAATATAAAACAGGCCTGTGAATACTGCTATTTTGTATACTAATGATTTGGCCCTAATGATATAGACTTTAGGTAATGCAACTCTTCAAGAGAAACAGTTTTCTTAATACTCTGGAAACTCATTTTCCCTTGGAATATAAACAGGTAAATTCAATAATGATTTTTAAAAAAGCAGATTTACATCTTTTTTACCTAAATGAGATTATACAAATAAAATATCTACACAATATATTTAGAATGAGATATCTACTTGGATGTTAAAATGAGTTGCTACTAGGTGCTTATAAATCAGTACTTAAAATACAAATAAAAAAGGCAATGTAATTTTGGGTGGCATTAAGAAAGGAATATCTCTTAGGAATAAGGAATTAATCGTTTTCCTATATTTTACTTTGGTTAGAACATATCCAGAGCATTATGTTCTTGATGCCGTATTTTCAGTAAGAAACTTATAATCTGGAGAGAATCAGAAGAGGGCAACTAAGATAGTGAATTACTTTTAGTTAATGCCACAATAGGATTGATTGAAGGAAGTAGAAAAGGATGTTTATCAGGCAGGTAGCAAAAGCAAGGGATAACCAATAGATAGCCCAAGGTATAACCAAAATACTGAAGGATAGGAAAGAATAGAATCATGAGTACAAATATTATAGAGAATTTTTGGGAAAATATGGCCCAAAATTGCTCAGGATGAAGGTCTGGCTGGGTTTTAATCTGTGCCATGGGAATGAGTACCCATCTTGATGAAATTAGAGACTCACATAAGTATTAGTTATTAGCTGTGTCTTGTTCCACAAAATAGTAATAATCATTTTTTTAAAAGAACAAGACATATATTAAAGGCTTACCTGAGAACTAATCATACGTTGAGATGAACGAGCAATATTTGCAGGCAGACCAAAAAAACTAGGTTTGTCATCTTCTGGTAGCTTTTCAATAACAGCACGAAAGTCCTGAGCATAACAACAGAAATCAATTAAATTTAGGAAAATAGTTAAATCAGTGAAAAAATCATCATGGGAAATCCAGATTTTAATATACTTATGATGCTTATGACAAGTTTAATTGTTAGTTATTACTTTGGTCTTGCTGTGCTATCTTTTGTTTACTTTTGTTTATTATTTGTTCACTATTTCCCTTCTGTTTATTATTTTTTCTGTTTGCTATTGTTTTATTCACTCAATCAAGTTAACAAACATGTACCGAGTGCTTACTACAAAGCATCATGTCAAATATTACTATTTAAAATACAGCAATAATCTTACCTGTAACACCCAGAAGGTATAAGCTAAATTAGGAAAAAAAACTTAAACATGCTATATCTGCTTAAGGTAATAAAATTTCTCAAAATACTCCTTTTTAACCACCAATCCAAAAACTACCTTTATCTCAAAGAATCAGGTAAAATATGCGAAAAATATCTAAGACTATTTTGTGAATTGATTTCTTGGGAGTTCTATCTAAGTGTAAATATTCATAAATCAAGCCATAATTTTTCCACATGTTAGATGTGATATTGTTAGTGATATTATCACAAAAATTATTGATTTTTATAGTGTACAAGAACTGGACAGTGTTAATAAGCTCTTTCAGAACTTAACAGTGGTAATAAGCAACCCAACTCAGAACAACAGACTTTATCTCTCTTGGTCAAGAGAGAGCACATGAACTCTTTTCCTAGCTTAAACTATTGTTTGAAGCATCTACTCTTAGAAGAGGAGAAATCTGGGATCATATCTTAATTCTTACACTTACTAGAGTTTTGGTTATGGACATACTTCTTAAACTCTTGGATTTTCAGTTTCCTTCTCAGTAAACTGGGAATAAATACTTGTAATACTTATGTAACTGAGTTATTGTGAAGATCAAATGATAAACTATGGGAAAAAGTCCCTTGCAAACCTTAGTGTAATATAAATGTCATTCAGTAGTAAAACTGACATTATACTAGTGATGTATAGCTATTATAACCTAGTAATGATTAAACCTTTTTATTGAGTTGACTTTACATGTAATGCAGATAAGTAACTTTTTGGATACAATAAAATTCTAACAACAAATAAGAGTTCTATCTATGTTATTATTAAGATATTCCCAAATAGGAATAGTTCATGATCTAAAAAGGGTGAGAAAGAATCATAGAGGAGAAAGTAGATAAATTTGATTATATAATTGACATATTTTTGTGCAAATAAAAATTTAAATTGGATAAGAAGCAAATGGGGAAAATATTTGCTCCAAGTTTCTTGATAAAGATTTCATTTCCAAGATATATGATGAACTGATTGAATTTAGAAATGAGACATTCCTCAATGAATAAATAATCAAAGAAAATCAGTTGGCATTTTTCAGAGGAAGAAATCTAAGCTATATTTAAAAATATTCTAAATCACTAATGAATTAGAGAAAGCAAATTAAAACATCTCTAAGATTCCACCTTAGGATACCCAGCAGATGGGCAAAGATGTCAATAAAGGGAAAATGGCATGTTTCAGGAGGTGCAGAAAAACAGGCAGATAATACATAGTTGGTAGAGTGAACTATAAACTTATTCAGCCATTCTAGTGTTATAAAGAAGAGAGGGATTGAGAAAGTTTGCAGAAGGCAGAGGCATGAGACTAACAGGGAAAGAACTCTAGAATGATAGACAGTTAACTAAGGTTGAGCTGAGTCTCTGGTTTCACCTTGAGGGACTAGCTGCTTTCCTTGGTGGTTACACTACCCTTTACTACCCTGTACTATCCTGATTTACCATCCCACCTGCTTACTTGCTTCTTGCTGGGATCTAATGAGTTTCCTGGTATGATCTTGAACCATTTGGACCAACTGTCTGTAAGATCAAGTCTTTGTGAATCCAAGATCTCTCCCTGGGCTCTGTTAAGTTTGGCATAGACCACTACCTCAAACACCATCAAAGGGGGTTGGTTTAGTGTAAGTTTATCTAGGGTAGGGTCTAGGATCTTTAGACATTTAAGTAATATTCAGTGTAGCTCAAACCTCTGAAGACTTCCTGCGAGGGAACAAATTTAGATCAGGGGGAGGGGGTTAGGCAGTTGATATTAGGTTAAGGTTGCTCAAAATTCCCAGTTAGCCTTTCTCTGTTATAATAAATACAACATCCATCCCTGTTACTGAGTGGTCTGTCTGTGTCATCTCAGAGTCAGGCTCTACCTGTACTGAGCTTGATTGGCCTTCCCAAATCTGTTAATCTTCTGATACTGGCCCTATCTGAACCATCTGGTCCTATCCCCTAAATCACCCTCTTACACTAGAAAGCAATTTGGAAATATGCCCCAAAAGTTACTAACTTGTGTATACTTATTAAAATAGCAAAACCACTATTTTATTTGTAAAACAAAGAAATCAAAGGAAGAGGAAAAGGACCTATATTACAAAGACATATAGCAGCTCTTTTTGTAGCAGCAAAGAACTGGAAACTGAGAAGGTATCCATCAACGGGGGGCTAGTTGAACAAATTATGGTATTGATTGTAATGGAACATTGCTGTACAGTAAGAAATGATCAAAGGTTTCAGAGAAACCCAGAAAAATTACAAAAATTACATGAACTGATAAAGAATGAAATGAGCAGAACTAGGAAAATAATTCGTACCAGATCAATACCATTGTAAAGCTAAACTACTTCAAAAGACTTAAGAACTTTAAGATCTACACAATGATCAACCATGATTCCAGGTGACAATGCATAATATCCAGTACCTAAAAGAGCAGGGATAGACTCAGGATGCAAACAAGTATTCATTATATTTGCCATGGCCAATGTGGGGATTTTTTTTTGTTTGACTAGAATTAATTGTACCAAAGATTTTAGTTCCTTCCCCCCACTCCAATCTGGAGTGGGAGGAGATGGGAAAGAGGAAAGAGAGATTTTTGTTAATTTAAAAAAATGAAATGAAAAAAGAATAGCCTAATAACTTTATTAATTTATTTTTGGTTAATAAAACAAATGCTGATATAAACAAATTAATCAAGAGGTAAAATCTTAATATAAATTTGGGATTTAATAAAGAAGAATAGAACAAATAAAGAAACAATGAACAAGTAAAGAAAATATTTTTGTTCTGTATCTTTTAGATAGCTACAATGTTCTACTTCTTTAGGCCCATTTTCTTCCTTTCTTTTCTTGTTTTAGGGAAAAAATGTAGTTAGTCTTACTATAATTCTCATTTTAAGGATTTCACTCAGCATCACAGTACAGAAAAATAGAAAAACTTTTAAGACAGCAATTGTAAATACTTATTCTAAATAGATCCTTTTTACTAAATTATTGGAAAGCAATCAATGCAATGGAATTTCAGGGTTGAAAGTTCAGATAATTATTGTGGCTCTCTTTTCATTTTACATTTCTTCTCTAAAATGTTTGTATCAACCCACAATCCTACCAATGATATGTTAGCATGCCTTCATCAATATTGAGTTTTTATTAATCTTAAAATATATTTGCAATTCTATTTTGTGAAGTGTAATATCACAAAATTTTCTTAATTTAATTTCATTGACTAGGGAATAGGAACAATTTCTTGGTCACATGGTCATATAACCATTAAGATAATGGTTAATCCTTATAATCCCTAAAATATTTCCAAAATGGGAATTATTTGCAAAAGTCACATAAATGTCAGCTGTCTCCATTATCTAGAATACTAAGAACTTTACTGAGGTAAAAATTTAATGAACAGCAAAGAAAGGTAATCCCTACCAAGCTCATTCATCCCTTCCCCAATGCCTACTGTCACTCAGGTAGAGATGTACAAGACCACTCTTAGACTTGCAACAGAATGATGATGATAATGATGATGATAATAAATAATGATAAATAACAAATAATAATTGACATGTATATAGCACCTACTATGTATTAGGCAATATGCTTAATACTTTGTGAATATTATTTCATTTGATCCTAACAACAACTCCAGGAACATCTTTCTATTATTACCCCCATTTTCCATTTGAGAAAACTGAGGTAATCAGAAGTTCTGTGACTTACCCATAGTCATACAGCCAGTAAGCCTTGAGACTGGATTAAACTCAGGTATTTTGGACTCTAGCCCCAGTTCTGTTCTGTTGCAAGACCTAGATGCACAAAAGTCAGAACTATTCCTGCTATCTTCACTCCCACTCACACAAACCCAGGGTCAAGGAAAACCAAAAGTCAAAAGCTTGATCTTGCTGGGACAAAGAACTGAGGAACAGAAATAACATGAGTCAGAAAACATGTGTGACTATGCTTTATTCCACTAAGGCTGAAGGAAAGAGCCAGTGTCTGCCTGGGTTTGGTGCTGGTCCAGAAGTCTCATGGGGTAGAGACTGAGGATGGCAAAGTAAGAATTATCTAGCATGAAAAGGCTGCAATAGTTTTGAGATTCAGCTACCAAGAAAATGACAATCAAAGGGGAAAGAGTTAAAGTTAAAGAAAAAGAAATGAGCAATGGGGGAAAATATAAGGTGAAAACACTGAAAATACCAAAGATCCCAAGGGGAAGAAAATTTAATTAAAGACTGAACATAAGCAGATGAATCAATAGGAAAGATATTAATAATAGACTGGAATATGACTTCTAGATCAGTTGAAATAGTCCCACATCTGGGAATAAGCATTACAAGTCAAAATAAAATAAACCAATATCCTTTGTGACAGAGGACCTTGTGAATTTCCAAAAGAGCATGGAACCATAGCAGAATGCTCTTGAAAAGTCTAAGAGAAATGGGAACTGTGAAGGAAGAACATATGATCTACAGAGAAGAAATAATTATAAAATAGAAAAACTTGAATTCACTGTGGCAAGTCTAATCAATGAAAGAAAAAGATAAGATTACTGACTGGGACTGCACTTTCTGATGGTGAGTGCAAGGAGAAGCAGGAAGCAATTATGTTAAAGAAAACATCTCCATTCAAGCAAAATATATTGGTCTCAAAGGAAGGATGCATTAAAAAAATTAAGGATGATAGGTTTCCTAGCAAAGCATGACAATTAAAAAAAAAACATGATCAATATAATGTAAGAAATCTGCTATGATCTTTTGAACACAAGGAGTTTAAACAACTTTATATATGTAGCTCTTAATAATGTATGGAGTAAAAAGACCATTTGCTCTGGAGTAAGAGTACTGGGTTTAATCTAGCTTCTGATGATTACTAATGCTTGTGTGACATTGGGCAATTAATCAAGAAAAATTTATTAAGTACCTATTAGATGGCAAGTACTGGGCTGTGCACTAGAGATACAAATATAGTGAAAGAGTCCCCATTCTTCTAATAAGTAAAAATTTTGTTATTACAAGAATTTAGTAGCCCATCTTTATAATCACTATCATTATCATCACTATTATTATTAACAAACAAATGTTAACAATTTGTATGCAGGATATTGAAGGAGTACCTAGAGAAACTGCCTCTATTCAATGGGGAAAAACCCCAATATCATAGACTAATGTCAGTTTTGCATTTGTGGGGAATGAGTATTTTTAAATGTAAATATGTGTGCTATATACATATGTAAAAGTATTATTATAATAGGATGATAAAGATCTATTTTTACTTACCAAAATGCTGAAGGAATTAGGTAGAGAAATGGAATATGGAAAAATGCTTTTCTTATGCCTCGGGTCTGATCCATTAATCACCACAGAATTAAAAAACTGTTCCAGATAGGATCGAAGAACTCTGAGATCAAAAAAGTTATCTATTCGGCCTCCATAAATGGCATTTTCAAGTAAACCATGCACAAATTCCCACTGAACATCTTTGTTACCTGTATATTTTAAAAAACATACAATGTCCATTTTAATCAATGTTTCTAAAATCAGTACTATTGCTATGGATATTCAGGTATACTTAAAAAACAGTAAGTTATAGTATATTGAGTAATTTGTACAAGAATGGTTAAAGGCAAGTTCTATTGAGTTCCTCCTGGAAAGAAAATGAGTATGCTTTGGCTATTGGAAAACTAGATAAATAAGGCACAATGGATAGTCTACAGAAAAAAATAAGGCCTCTTCACTAAGTCCAATTTCTATATAGTAGTATGTCTATTATCTACAGAAATGAATCCAATACAATGGATATTTTTTTAAATTCTCTTGGCTTTGCAATATATCATATGGCTGCAACTTATAATTAATATTAAAATATATTTATGCTTCCTCAGCAGATGCCACCTAGATACTAGAATGAGAAAACCAGAAAGTATACTAGAAGGTAGTTGGAAGCTGAAGAAAACAATGAAAGCAAATAATGTTCATATGAATAATCCAGAATTGATTTTACTCTAAGCATTTCCAGTGTAGTTTTTTATTACAAAAAGATCTAAAAGCAATTGCTAAGATTCTCATCAGTATATTTAGGTAGCTTTGCAAATAAAGGAAACTAGCTTCATTCCCAGAACCAGTAAAAATAGGCCCCAAGGGAATCATAAAAGGTGTCTGGCAATTTTCTCACTAGTCACTTGCTCTTTGTAGCGATGACAACAGTGGCTCCAGAGTAGGATTGAATTCTAAACTGGGATCTATCAATTACTTTCTTAAATCAATAGTCATATTTCTATATGAACTTTGAAAATCTGCTAAATGATAATTTACTATTTTTTATCTTAGTTAAGCAGTGAAGAATCAATGTAGCCTTAAAAATTAGATCATACTGCCAGAAAAAGACTGGATATGAAATAATCCCTATGAATTTGACTTCATAATAAATGTCTTTTACTCTAAGCTTTCATCTCCTTTTCTAAAGATAGGATTTCATTTTATTCATGCATGCAGAAACTAAAATATGACTCTTTTATTCTGTTGTTATTCAAGCATTTTATTCAATAGCTGTATTTCCCTGACACCAAGGAACATTTCGTTACTAAATGAATGTACAGGTTAGGGATTTCACTATCTGATTCTTAAGTGTCCTTTTTACTATTTATTGCAGTTCAATGAAACAAAATTGCAGTTTCAATGAAATTTCAGGGATCCTAAACAAACAAACAAATAAATATATATACACATATATACACACATATATAGACATTAGAGTAGTCATCAGGAGTTATGGTTCTATTACTAATTCTTTGGGTTGTCTTGGGCAAGTCACTTAATGTCACCAGGCTTTAGTTCCCTAATATGCTAAATGGATATATTAGAAATTGCCCTACCTATTTCCTCTAGGTCTAGGCATCAAATTAGGTGGGGATAATATGAATATCTTAAGAAGTTATAAGTTAATAACATATTAATATTAATGATTAAACTTAATAAAGTTATAAAAATGTGCTAATCAATTAAGACATTATATGTCCTTACAGAATTTGTAGTTTAAGTTTTTTAAAATTATTATTACAAAACTGAAATAGGCAAACCCTCAAGAATGTCCTAATCTCTGTCACGGAGGCCAGATCTTAAAACTCTTGCTCATGTGTGGTAAAGTGTAGCTCTTTATCTGGTAAAAATAAGATATTCTTTGGACCAGCTACCTAGCTGACTTTTAGCATAAAAATTTGCTTGCACCTATTGCCTGATTTCTGTTGCCTGTTTGTCTAAAAAGGTATTTCCATAATTTTATCTGGGGATCCTGGTTGTATGTGGAGGCTTAAATAAAATAAGTTGGCCTAACTAGTTCTCTGCACCCTACAAGCTGGCACAGGTAAGTCCCAAATCTCATGGGGAAGGCTAAGTCACAGAGACTTAATAGAGTCTAGGAAATCTGAGACAAGGGTCAGCAATCAAGCAATGCCATATAGTTTAGAGATAGACTTCGGTCATCATCTAATTCACTACTGCATTTTTAAGACAACCATACTAGAGGCTTACAAAAAAATCAAAGATTTGTTCAAAGTCACACAAGTAGTTATGTTATGTAGTATGTTATACAGATTTGAACCAGATGCTCTAGTTCTAAATCTAATAGATAATATGGAGAAGAGAATACAGACATTTAATATAGCCTTTTAAAACTATGTATTCCCAAGAAAAAAATTTTGAACCTCAGCACTCACCGTCAAAAAGTCTGTCAATAATATTGTACCCAGCTCGAAGATCTGATAAAGAAAATTCATAAAATTTGGTCCAACCCTGTTATACCAAAAAATGAAAATAAAAATAAGTAAACTGTACAATTAAGTACTAAAATAGGATAGACATTCATTCTTTCATTCTTTCTTTCAGCATTTATTAAGTTGTCAGACACAGTGCTATGCACTGGGAACACAAAAGTCTCTACCATCAAGAAGGTCAAATGCTATTTGTGGGGAATAAGTACAACAGTTTCTTTGGAAAACAGAGTGCATGAAAGAGAACAACAATGTACAATAATCAAATAAAGGCTGACTAATGGTATACACACAGGAATCAGACCATCTTGAACATAAGAATGATATGGCATAATTGATAAGTATGCAATATTAATTTGGCAATTCTAGAAGACACACTGGAGATGAGAGGGGTTAGAGGCAGAGAGATCAACTTATAATTTTAAAATTGAAACAATGCTCAGTATTTTTTTAAATTTTTTAATCATTTATTAATATTCATTTTTAACATGTTTACATACTTTATGCTCCTACTTTCCCCTTCAACCCCCGCTCTCCCCCCACCCATGGCCAACGCACATTTCCACTGGTTTTATCATGTGTCCTTGTTCAAGACCTATTTCCAAATTGTTGATAGTTGCATTGGTGTGGTAGTTTTGAGTCTACATCCCTAATCATGTCCTCCTCAGCCCATGTGTTCAAGCAGTTGTTTATCTTCTATGTTTCCTCTCCTGCAGATCTTCCTCTGAATGTGGGTAGCATTCTTTACCATAAATCCCTCAGAGCTGTTCTGTATCATTGCATTGCTGCTGGTACAGAGGCCCATTACATTCGATTTTACCACAGTATATCAGTCTCTGTGTACAATGTTCTTCTGGCTCTGCTCCTTTCACTCTGCATCAGTTCCTGGAGGTCTTTCCAGTTCACCTGGAACTCCTCCAGTTTATTATTCCTTTTAGCACAATAGTATTCCATCACCAGCATTTACCATAGTTTGTTCAGCCATTCCCCAATTGAAGGACATTCTCTCCTTTTCCACTTCTTTGCCACCACAAAAAGCGCAGCTATAAATATTTTCGTACAAGTCTGTTTATCTATGATCTCTTTGGGGTACAAACCCAACAATGGTATAGCTGGATCCAAGGGCAGGCATTCTTTTATAGCCCTTTGAGCATAGCTCCAAATTGCCTTCCAGAATGGTTGGATCAGTTCACAACTCCACCAGCAATGCATCAATGTCCCAATTTTGCCACATCCCCTCCA
>NC_058132.1:182864073-182913128 GCF_016433145.1 Gracilinanus agilis | reverse complement strand
TTTTTTTTCATTATTTCCCTTGATATTCTTGATCTTTTGTTATTCCAAATGAAATTTGTTATAATTTTTCCTAATTCAGTAAAGAAGTTTTTTGGTAATTTAATAGGTATGGCGCTAAATAGGTATATTAATTTGGGTAGGATGGTCATTTTTATTATGTTAGCTCGTCCTACCCATGAACAATTAATGGCTTTCCAATTGTTAAGATCCAGTTTTATTTGTTTGGAAAGTGTTTTGTAGTTGTTTTCATATAATTGCTGTGTTTGTTTTGGTAGATAAATTCCCAAGTATTTTATATTGTCTAGGGTGATTTTAAATGGTGTTTCTCTTTCTACCTCTTGCTGCTGTGATGTGTTGGAAATATATTGAAATGCTGATGATTTATGTGCATTTATTTTGCATCCTGCAACTTTGCTAAAGTTGTTGATTATTTCTACAAGCTTCTTAGTTAATTCTCTAGGATTTTTTAAGTAGACCATTATATCATCTGCAAAGAGTGATAGCTTAGTATCCTCAATGCCTATTTTGATACCTTCAATTTCTTTTTCTTCTCTAATTGCTACTGCTAGTGTTTCTAGTACTATGTTGAATAATAGAGGTGATAATGGGCATCCTTGTTTCACTCCTGATCTTATTGTGAAGGCTTCTAATTTATCCCCATTGCATATAATGCTTGTTGATTGTTTTAGGTATATATTGTTTATTATTTTTAGGAAAGGTCCTTCTATTCCTATACTTTTAAGTGTTTTCAAAAGGAATGGATGCTGTATTTTGTCAAAGGCTTTTTCAGCATCTATTGAGATAATCATGTGATTTTTGTTTGTTAGACTGTTGATATGGTCAATTATGTGGATGGTTTTCCTAATGTTGAACCATCCTTCCATTCCTGGTATAAATCCCACCTGATCATGGTGGATGATCTTCTTAATTACTTGCTGGAGTCTCTTTGCTAGTATTCTATTTAAGATTTTTGCATCTATGTTCATTAGGGAGATTGGTCTGTAGTTTTCTTTCTCTGTTTTTGGTCTACCTGGCTTTGGAATCAGTACCATATTTGTGTCATAAAAGGAATTTGGTAGGACTCTTTCTTTGCTTATCATATCAAATAATTTGTATAGTATTGGGATTAGTTGCTCTTTGAATGTCTGATAGAATTCACTTGTGAATCCATCAGGTCCTGGTGATTTTTTCTTAGGGAGTTCTTTGATGGCTTGTTCAATTTCTATTTCTGATATGGGATTATTTAGGTATTCTATTTCTTCTGCTATTAATCTAGGCAGTTTATATTTTTGTAAATATTCATCCATATCTCCTAAATTGTTATATTTTTTGAGTTGCATGCCCAATTCATTAATCTCTGCCCTCCTTAATTTGTTAATATATGCACTCAAGTATATAAATTTCCCCTTCAGTACTGCCTTGGCTGCATCCCACAGATTTTGGTAGGATGTCTCATCATTGTCATTCTCTTCAATGAAATTGTTGATTGTTTCTATGATTTCTTCTTTGACAAATTGGTTTTGGAGAATCATATTGTTTAATTTCCAATTGGTTTTTGATTTGCACATCCAGGTGCCCTTACTAATTATTATTTTTATTGCATTATGATCTGAGAAGGTTACATTTATTATATCTGCTCTGTTGCTTTTGTTTGCAATGATTCTGTGCCCTATTACATGGTCAATCTTTGTGAATGTACCATGTGCAGCTGAAAAGAAGGTGTATTCCTTTTTGTCCCTATTTATTTTTCTCCACATATCAATTAGATCTAATTTTTCTAGGACTTCATTTATCTCTCTTACCTCTTTCTTATTTATTTTTTGGTTTGATTTATCTAGATCTGAAAGAGGAATATTTAGATCTCCCACTATTATGGTTTTACTATCTATTTCCTTCTTGAGCTCTGCCAGTTTCTCCTTTATGAATTTGGATTCTATACCACTTGGTGCATATATATTAAGCAGTGTTATTTCCTCATTGTTTATACTGCCTTTAATCAGGATATAATGACCTTCCCTGTCTTTTTTAATCATATCTATTTTTACTTTGGCTTTGTCAGAAATCATAATAGCTACTCCTGCCTTCTTTTTCTCATTTGATGCCCAAAAGATTTTGCTCAAGCCCTTAACCTTAAACTTGTGTATGTCTACCCGCCTCATATGTGTTTCTTGTAGACAATATATGGTAGAATTTTGGTTTCTGATCCACTCTGCTATTTGCTTCCGTTTTATGAGCGAGTTCATCCCATTCACATTCAGAGTTACAATTATCAGTTGTTCATTCACTGACATTTTTGTATCCTGTAGCCTAATGAATTTCCTCCCCCTTCTTCTCCCCTTCCGTTTTTGACCTCCCCACTCCCCTGCTCCCCTTTGTTTATCCCTTCTGACTTTCTCAGTAGGGTTAAATAGAGTTTTTATCCCAATGGATAATAAAGCTACTCTTCCCTCTCTGGGTTGATTACACTGAGAGTAAGGTTTAAATATTACCTCTTAATGCTCTCTTCCTCTCCTTCTTATAATAGTATTTATACCCTCCCCTTCCCATGCCCTCTTTGTGTTTAATAGAATATCCTATTTTTCTTATTCACTCAAATTTCTCTTGGTGTCCCCTACTTTCCCCTCCTCTTTCTCACCCCCCATGTCATCTTACACCATTTAGTATTCTGTCCTCTCCCTATGAGTTATTCTTCTGATTGCTATAATAGTGAATATTATAATAGTGAATAGAGTTCACTACAGAGAATTATACATAGCATTTCTCCACATAGGAATACAGATAATTAGACCTTATTTAAGCCCTTATAGAGTCAAATTTAAAAAATTATGAGTTTTCTTTCTTTCCTCTCTGTTTTTTATTTACCGTTTCATGTTTCTCTTGATTTTTGTGGTTGGGTATCAAACTTTCTATTTAGTCCTGGTCTCTTTTGTGCAAATACTTGGAAATCTTCAATTTTGTTGAATGTCCATACTTTCCCCTGGAAGTATATAGTCAGTTTCGATGGGTAGTTGATCCGTGGCTGAAGGCCCATCTCTCTTGCCTTTCTGAATATCGTATTCCAAGCCTTGCGGTCTTTTAGCGTGGAGGCTGCCAGATCCTGTGTGATCCTGATTGGTGCTCCTTGATATTTGAATTGTCTCTTTCTGGCTTCTTGTAAGATTTTTTTCTTTAACTTGAAAGCTCTTGAATTTGGCAATTATATTCCTTGGTGTTGACTTTTCTGTGTCCAGTGTAGAGGGTGATCTATGGATCCTTTCAATGTCTACATTGCCCTCTTGTTGTAGAAGTTCAGGGCAATTTTGCTGAATAATTTCTTTAAGTATGGAGTCCAAGTTTCTACTAATTTCTGCCTTTTCTGGAAGACCAATGATTCTCAAATTGTCTCTTCTAGACCAGTTTTCTTGGTCTGTCACTTTCTCATTGAGATATTTCATGTTTCCTTCTATTTTATCAGTCTTTTGACTTTGTTTTATTTGTTCTTGTTGTCTTGAGAGATCATTGGCTTCTAATTGTTCCATTCTAGCCTTTAGGGACTGGTTTTCCTTTTCAATCTGGTCATTTCTGGTGTTCAATTTGCTTATCAGTTCATTTGATTTCTGAGCCTCACTTTCCAATTGCAAAATTCTGCCTTTTAAATTGTTATTTTCTTGCCAGATCTCTTCCATCTTCTTCAAAATCTCAGTTTTGAATTCTTCCATAGCTTGTGAACAGTTTTCATTGTTTTGGGAAGGTTTGGATACTTGTTTGTCCTCCTCTGTTGTCTGGATTTTCTCTGTGTAAAAGTTGTCAAGTGTTCTAGAGTTTTTCTTGATAAACTTTTTCTTCTTGGGTTCTTGGCTTGCCATTGTTAGCCCCACCCCTTCTCAGCTTTGTCTTCACACTTAGGGTCTGTCTGTGCTGTCTGGGCTCCAGAGGGCTCAGATCTCCTTGTTCTCAGGGTCGAGCCTCCTGGTTGTCCCTGGTCTGCCCCTCTGCCCGAGGCTCCTTCAGCTGTCTCAGGGCTCTGCTTCCACAGCCTCATTCCAGTCTGCACCGGGTCCCCACTTGAGGTCCAAGCCTGTGCTCGAGATCTTTGTCCGTGCCTAGGGCACTGCCTTCACCTGTGCAGATGCTTGGGAAAGTCTGTGCGCTTTCTTTAGCTTCTTGGGGTCCTAGTTCTTACTGCTCTCAGGAACAAGCCCTGGAGCTGCCAGTGATTTACTGGGTGCCCCAATCCTGCTTTCACTCTTGTGCGTTGGCCTCTGGGCTGTGGTGTGGGGGTGGGGGAGGGGCTTCTTCTTCTCGCGTTTTAGTGAGAGTTGTTTCACCCCTTTATAGAGTGGAAATGCCCCAATTCCACGTACCTACAATGCTGCGCCCTGTTGTGGGGTCCCTTCGTTCATCTAGATTCGTTTTTATTTCCCCTTGAGGAGTCCTGTATGCTTCAGTTAGGAGAGATCGAGCAGCTGCTCCTTACTCTGCCACCATCTTAACCGGACTGCTCAGTATTTGCAATAGAATCCCTCCTTAATTTGTCATATGACAAAATCTTCTTGATCCTTAACTTTCTTCTCACCATCAATTAGTTGTCAAATTTTGTTTCCTAAGCAATCAGCACCTCTCACATTTAATTCTTGTTATCAATTTATATAGCCACTACCCTAGTTAATGCTCTCATTACCACATTACTACCTGGACTCCTGGCTTTCAATCTCTCAATACCTCCCCACTTACCAACCCCCAACTCCCCCAAACAGTTCATTCTCTACACAGTTGCCCAAATAATCATCTCAAAATACATGTCTTAACATGTCAATTGACCTCTCAAGAAACTTTGGTAGTTTACTTTGGAATGAAATAATTACAAACTCATATAACCACATAAAGTCTTTCAAAGACTAGCCCTAACCTATCTTTTGATACTCATTTCTCATTTTTCTTATTACTTGAACTTGCAAATTTGTCTCCTCTCCCCTATTATGGTTAAAATTATTCCATGACTGATATTGGGGTAAGAATATCAATTTATTGATTATATCAGTTTATTGGTTAGGCCAGCATTACAGCTGATAAAGTGGCATATAGGTCAATGGCCCCTCAAATGACCAGAAACCTTGAAGCTTAGATAGGTAGCTCAATAAAGTTTTAGGAACTCATTATTCAGCCCCTACCTTGAACATCCCAAGAAATCATTAAATGGTGAGTAGCTAATTAAGAGGTGGTCCATCAAACTAGCTACCTCTCCGCATTATCACAGGTAGACAGATGATGGATTGTCACAGAAAATAGAAAAGATTTATTGTAAACACTTCCTGTTAGATCTGTGAAAGGAATACATTCCAGGGGATTCCTAAGAACAAAGGAAATGCAAAAAACAGTAGACTGGATAGAATCTCTGAC
Source organism: Gracilinanus agilis (assembly GCF_016433145.1). NCBI lineage: Eukaryota > Metazoa > Chordata > Mammalia > Didelphimorphia > Didelphidae > Gracilinanus > Gracilinanus agilis. Next base: position 182,907,749 of record NC_058132.1, on the reverse strand, counting down.
CCAGACCACAGACAGAAATAAACAAATTCTTGCTGATCCTTATATAGTAGTTAAAATAGTATATAAAAATTTTGAATTGAATGGCCTACATGCCTGTAAAACAGCTTTTCCTTACCTCTACTTCTTGGAAGCTTTGGCTTCCTTCAAGGCACAGCTCGTATGCTACCTCCTCAAGAAAGCTATTCTTGATCCCCATAGCAGAGTCTTCCTCCATTGACTCATAAAATTATAAATCTATTTACTGGTTTACATGCTATATTCCCCCAAGTAGAATGTAGGTTTATTGAAAGAATGGGTTAAATTTACATTTTATCTCCTCTGATCACATCCTATTAATGTTGTTAACTTTGAAATCACAAGGCTAAACTAGTAGACCTCAAGCTACAGTAGGTTCTGCAATGTGGAAAAACTTTGATCCCAGTATTAGATTTGAGTCTGCCTTCTGAGCACTATTTTGTCTGCTCACACAGAGTCATCCCCAGTAGGCTAGACAGTTGGTAATAAATTCTTGAACCATAGCAATCTATGAAACAGCCCTCAGCCTTATGTGGCCCCTTTCTGCTTCTAAAGTGATAGAGATGGACAGCAAAGAGTATAAAGAATCACAGTTTTTTAATTTTTAACTTAGCTGTTGAAATTCTAAATGTGAGAACCTTGTCCAATGACCACTGAGGGATCATACTATTTGAGAAACTGAACCTAGAAACTGGAATAAAGTTACAACTAAATGGAAGGATGATTAATAAAATTTCCAAATGAAAGTTATCAGAGTTAGTTTTATCATGCATTGCAAGATTATACAAAACATTAATTCATGGAATATTTGGACATTTCACACTGCAGTATTCATAATAAGTATTTGCAAAAAGACCTTCATCAACATAATTATAATATATATATATGCATATATAATAATATATGTATGCTACAAAAGAGGAAGAGGCAGAAATATACTACAAAGAACTCAATAAAATGCTGTAAATTAAATCAAAATGTCAGTATATAGTTTGAGATGTAATATAGCTGCCATCAAAGTCAGGAAGACCTATTCCAGTTCTGTTCCTTGAACATGCATTTTGTGAAGTTGGGCAAGTGATTTAAATTCTTAAGCTCCAAGTCAGTCTCTAAGATTTTACATTGCAAAATTGTTGCCAAACAACACTAGTAAGAGATTATCTTCCCTAGGAAGTTTCCTACATTAAGTTCATCATCATGAGCTAAACCAAACAGAAAATATTTTAATTTTCAGATATTTCAACATAAAAGGTAACAGAAGTGAGTAGGAGGAAGATGAACAATAGGTTAGAAAAACAGATCAGGAATAAGAATTGAGGGAAATAAAAGCTTACACAGAAACCTTATGCCTATATATCATGAATACTTATTTTAAGACAAGAATCAGCTATACTCACTGGACATGGCGATTCCAGATTAATAACCATAAAAAGGTAATAAAATATGAAATCAGATAGGTCATGGCTCATCACTAGTATGAGTAGGAGTGTATACACAGTTTCATCACTGACTGAGCAAAGATCAAAAGCTAGAACAATGAGGAAAAAATATGTGGCATGCAATGAAAAAATTCCAAGCAGTTATTGATAATGAAATATGAGACATGAAGGAAAATAAAACAAAACCCAATTGCAATAGTTTTATGCAGATTTTAACTGATAAAAATCAATCTCCAAATCTCCATAAAAAGGAGAAATATGTCCTTTATAGTCTCTTCCAAATGATTTTATAATTTATACTTAACAGTCTTCCAGAACTACAGCACTTCTAATACCTTTAATCCCTAAATTCGAATCACTAACCATAATCCCTTTCCTTCTACCTTATCCCATTCCAGGCAAAGTAATTCTTCTTAAAACTTTCACTATCAACCATGCTCTCTGTCTACCTTCCTATGTTCCAACTGCTCTTGCCACCTAGAGTTGGTCAATGATCTGCTTGCTAACCTCTCAGTTTCTGCCCTGGCAATTCTCAGACATGGTTAACATTAACCATCTCATTTTGTAGTACTTCTTCTTGTGTTGCTTAATGTTGCTAAAGAAATTATCTTGATTAAATCCATTAAAAAGTTATGGTATGCAATCTCATCTGGGCCTTTATTGAAAATTGGCAATTTTTCCACTGAAAACTTCATTTATACTCAATATAGCCTCCCATAACATTTCAAAACTTTTCTTCTGTGACAGGGAAGTTCAAGACATAGAACTAGAAGAAAAGAGTATTTCAAAAATGTCTATAAGCCAAGTTTCAAATTAGAAATATAGCTTACATTCAAACCAGAAATGAAGGAAGACTTGAAGCAGAAGTCAAAAAATGATAAGGAATGATTTTTAAAATCAAATGAAAACTATGGAAGAAAGTTAAAAAAAAAAGAATTAACAACTTAGGGAAAGAGTTATATAACTACTGAGACAATAACTTCCTGAAAATTAGAAAAGAAGAAGAAATATTAAAGTCAAAAACCTGAAAAATAGAAGAAAATGTGAATTATTTGTTAGTAAAACCAACTGACTCTGAAAACTAATCAAGGAGAGATATTTTATTTTATTTTATTTTATTTTAAAACTCTTAGCTTCCATCTTGGAATCTGTGTATTAATTCCAAAGCAGAAGAGCAGTAAGGACCAGGCAATGGGGGTTAAGGACTTCTTAACTAAGGTCTAGGACTTCCCATCTCTAGGCCTGGCTCTCAATACATTGAACCACTTAGCTGCCTCCAAGGAGAGATATTTTAAGAAATATTGGATGACCTGAAAGCCATAACCAAAAAAAGAAGGCCTAGAAATCATATTTAAAGAAATCTTAAAACAAAGCTGCCCAGATCTCTGACAACCAAAAGGCAAAGTAGAAACAGAAAGAATCCTGGTCATCTCTGGTAAGAAATCTACAAATGAAAACTAGGTATAAAAAGAAAAAAGAAATTGAAGTAATAAACATAGGCAAAGAGGAAATAAAACCATCATTTTTTTTCAGATGGCATAATGGTTTATTTAGGGGACACTAGAGTCAACTGAAAAAAAAACCAAGTGAAACAATTAACTTCAGAAAAGTTTAAGGATATAAAATGAACTCACATAAATCATCAGCATGTTTATATGATGACAGAAAACCCAGTAGGAAGAAGAGAGAAATTCCATTTAAAATAACTACAGATAGTAAAAAATATTTGGGAGTCTGTCAAAATATAAAAATAAACTATATGAACAACATTACAAAAAGGGTCTTTACACAAATAAAAACTGACCTAAATAATTGAAAAAATATTTATTGCTCATGGTTAGGTCAATCCAACATAAAAATGACAAAACTACTTAATTTATTTATACAGGACTTTCTAGAGTTAGAAAAAATAACAGAATTCATCTGAATGAACAAAAGTTCACTGGGTTGAGAGGGGGGGACACAGCCCACAGCAAACCATACCACAGTGCACTGGCAGAGCCTCTCCAGCCACCCTTGTTGCTCAAGGTCCTGAATTAGGACCCAAGCCAACATTGAGATCCCAAGACCCTGCCTAAGCTAAAAGCAGAGCATCCTCCCACATCTATCCCTTGACGTTCCAAGCCCCAATATAAGCCTGCTGTGAGGCCTCAACCCCCAGCACAAGGCAGTCCACAGTGCACCTGGATGATGCAAGCTCAAGCTAAAGCCTGGAACCCCTGTCCAAGCGCAAGGTAAGGTCCTAAGCCTGGCCCTGCAAGCCAGCAGCAGGCCTTGGGGGAGACTGAATCAGCAGTTGGATGTGACTTCCAGAACCTTCAGTCCGTAAGCCATCATACTATCTTGGAAGAACTGAAACTTGCAGACATTCAGAACTAGATCTGAGGGTAACAGAAGAAAAACTGAAGTTTAAGAGAGTACCCCTCTACCCTGAAAATAGAGTCCACCTTTAAAATAAAACTAAAAGTTAAGAAAAAAGTTGAGAAAATGAGCAAACGGGGAAAAAAATAAACCTAACCATATTATGGAGACAAGGAATAGCAAGACACAATTTCAGAAGGGGATAATTAGATCAAAACAGCTCAATGCAAAACTTCAAAAAGAATGGGAATTTGTCTCAGATCTAAGAAAAACTTAAAAGGATTTCAAAAATCAAATAAGGGGGAACAGGAAAAATGGAGAAAAGAAATAAAACTAAAAGAATAAAGAGGCAACAGCTTGGAGGGGGGACAAAAAATACTGAAGAAAATGATAGCTTAAGAAGCAGAATAGGCCAGATAGAAAAAAACAAAAAAAATACCAAAAAAAAGTACAAAAACCCAAAGAAGAAAAGAATTTCTTAAAAAATAGAACTGGCCAAATGGAAAATGAAGTTCAAAAGTTCACTATAGAAAATAATTGCTTCAAAAAAAAAAAAGAAATGATGAAGGGGAGAATATGAAAAAAAACTGGGAAATCTTATAAGAAGTGATACAAAATGAAATGAGAACCAAGAGACAATTTATACAATAACAATGAAACTGTAAAGACAAATAAATCCAAAAGACTTAAGACTCCAGGAGTCAGGAAAATCTGAGTTCAAATCTGACTATAGATGCTTACTAGCTATATAACCTTAGGCAAGTCATTTAAACTGCTTGTTTCAGTTTCCTGAAGGGTAAAATAGAGCTAATAATAGTACTTACATCACAGAGTTGTTGTGAAGATTAAATAAGATAATATTTACAAAGTACTTAGCACAGTGCCTGATACATAGTGAGGATTTAGTAAATATTTCCTTCCTTTCTTTCTAAATCAACCCATCATATAATTTGCTACATTCTGGTTCCTGGCCTACTGACAGTCATTAGAGAAAGATTTTTAAAATGAACTGATTTCACCTACTAAAAGATATGCAATGCCTAATTTTTGCTAGGCCCTTTTTACCATTTAAGAGTCTTTCTAACATCCTTCAATTAAATTTTTTGCTACTTTCCTATAGAAATTGTTCTAAATCTCTTCCACTTTCCTGGAACCCCAACTAGATTCTAATCTCTCTGGCCTCCTTCACAAAATAAATTGCAGTTGTCTAACATCAGTTCTTTCCTTTTTTTCTGTCATTCATGGCCTTCCAAAGCCATATACAAACCTATTTCTCTTACAACTCCTATCAACTCACTCTATATTCTAGACAAATATGCTCTACTTTCCCACCCTGATACCTTAACAGCTCATTGAAATGTCTTCCCTTTCCTCCTTAGTCTGCTCAATTGCTACCCATACTTTCAGGCCCAATTCAAGGGTCACTTCTTCCAAAAAACTTTTTCTGATTCTCTTTTGGCATGACTGCAGCTCCTGAGACCACACATAATATTTGACTTGTATTTCTCTAATAAAGTTACAGTATATTCTTGGGTATAATAATTATCTGTATATGTGCCTCATCATCTTCGTTCTGTGATGGCAATGACAGTCTTCATTTTTATTTTGTATCTTCCTTAGGATCTAACACAGTGTTTTGTACACAGTGCAGGCAGCACTTAATAAATGTCAAGTTTAATTTCTGTAACAAAGATAAAGTTAGGAATACTGTCATAAAATGTTCTCCCCTAAGGTAGAACCAATGGTGGATCTCCAAGATGATTTTTTTACATATAAATTACATATAATTTCATTCAATAGAATACAAGTACCTTGAAAACAGGAACTGCTTATTTTTGTTTTAGAATCCCTAAACTTCTAGCATAGTGTCTGGAACATAGTTGGTGCTTAATAAGTGTGTGTTGCTATGTAATTTAAATATTTTTTCCAAAACAAACAAACAAAAATTCTACAAGGCAGGGGCCCTTAGCCTTTTTTTTTTACAACAAGGGTCATTCTGAAAGTCAGATGAAGCCTATGAAGCCCTACTTAAGATTAATGTTTTTAAATACAGAAAGTAAATCATATAAAATTACCAAAGAAACCAATTAAAACTGAAACATAGTTGTCAAAATACTAAAAGAAACAATTCTACAGATCTAAGATTAAAAAGAACTGCTGCTTCAGGAAAACAACATGCTAAAATTTATGTTTTCATAAGAAATAGTCTTTCTTACTTGAGGAATATAATTTCTTCTTTCTTGACATGCAGCATGGAACCAGGCCAGGCTGAAGAGGGCATGTGCCCTTTCCACAACTTCTTTTTTGCTAATTTGTTCTGGAGTCCAGGATTCATATGTTCGCATTAAGTTCTTCTTCAAACCTGGAGGTGCCTGAAGAAAAGAAAAAAATGATCATTTCATAAGAATATAATTATGTTTCATGGGATAAATATTTGCCTTAATTTAAACACATTCAAAAGGTTTTTATCAACAAATATATAGTTAAATTTAACTGTCACATATATTAAAGAGCATCTTCAATCACAAGATTTTGTTAGTTCTATGGGAGCACACAAAAATTGATCTTTTATGGATTTTACAATCTAGGTTTTTTTTTTTTAATTACAAAGTCAAAACATTTTATGTAAGAAGTATCCAGATGATAAGCATTATTGTCAGCAGCTGTAATCATAATTAAAGTTTCCAAAATGAGATACATATTCTCATAACACCTTTAAAAACAAAACATAATAATAGCTAATGCAATCCATTTGACACAAGAAATTCTGAAACAAAAAAATTTTAAAGAAATTAATTCACAGCCAATCACTTCTAGCAATACATAAATCAAAATAAAATTTTGATCTGCTCCAAAGAGTCTTCCAGATTTTGCCTAGAGAAACAGTTTTATATATTTGAATTTTGAGGATTTCCTTGTATACTATGGAATTAGCTATAGCCATTTAAAAAATAAACGCACTGGGGGTTCAGTTCTGGTCTCTGACACTTCCTTATCTGTGTGAGCCTAGGCAAGTAACTTAACCTCCACTGCCTTGTCTTTATCATTCTTCTACCTCAGAACCAATGTATAGTATTGATCCTAAGACAGAAGTTAAGGGTTTAAAAAAAAAAGAAAATAAACTTGTAGGTTCATATTCATTTTCCTGTAGACTAATGAAAATGAAAAAAACTCTCCTAGTTTGAGCAGAAGTGTCAATCACATCTCTCATCAGCTGTACTCTCAACACTTCCAAGTGAAACTAAACCAGATTAAAATGTAAATGGAAAACATTTAACAAAATTAATAAAAATATAATAAACACGAATATTAAAATTTAAAACTAAGTCAATATATAATTAGTGACCCCCATTTCAAATAGAGTTTGATATCACTATAATAAAATATCAGAGAAAAGATGATGAAGTCTAAAAATAATCAATTAGAAGAAATGTAGATTCATTTCAAATTCAAGAACTAGCTGCTTAACCTTAGAAAAATCTAAAATTTTTCAGGCAATTTTTATCTACATTTATGTGAAACATTAAGTTTTTCATGGATTACAGCTTGAGAAAGAATGTTCTGGTCCAGTTCCAAACATGACTTAAAAATTCCTTCTAATGACATCTCTATCATCTGCTCAAAGTAGCATCTATTTAGAGTTTAACTACGGTGTTCTTTACCTCTCTCTTGATCTCTTTTTACTAATGTGTGAAGAGGGACTTAACTATAGGATTTTTACAATCCCTTTCAGATATAAAGTTCTGTTTTTAAAATGGTAGGAAATATTTTCCTTCCTATTGAGGACCCTATGAAAGTGGTAGAAATCAGTATTATAAAAATAATTGTATTCATTACTTACAAGAAAAAATGTGTATAATTTTTAACTCATAGGTTTTCAAAATTAATGATTAGAAGTGAATAAATGCAAAAAAGTCTAAATAAATTAAAAATACCCTAATTTCAGTTCTCTTTCATGGCAATATGGCTGAAACTAGATCATTATTAAAGTCCCTTCAAAATCCTAAGCACTGCAGATGCTACCATCACTACTAATTCTACTACAACAAGCACTACCGTAATAGTGATAATGTAATAAAAACAAAAATGCTTTATAATTGTATTGCACTGTATAGTTTATGAAACATATACATTATCTTAGTTAATCTTCTCAGTGACTCTGAGGGACAGGATAATTATTTTCATCTCTATATTTACAGATAAAGACACTCAGATTACATGGCATAACTAATATGTGGTACGAACCAGTATGCCAACAAAGTTTAAAGAAAAGATTAAAATATCTCTCCACAGATATAGATTTAGGTTGTTGGTTTTTTTTTTTCATTCATTGTCAGTGATTTTGATATGGACTTCAGAAGTCTTCTAGTCAAATTGCATCATTTTATAAAGAAATTGAATCCAACAATGTAGTTGGTGGCAGAACTATGACTTAAACTTAGGCCCTCTGCCTTTTAACTTTTCATTTTCATATCAATAATCAAATTGTTACAAATAAAAATTAATCTTGAAGAGTTTATACTAAATTGTAAGTATTTGTTAGTAAAGAGAAAGAAATAAAGAAGAAAATTATCTCAAAAGAATTTTAACTTTGCATTATAGGATAATAATACACTTCCCAATGTCTCCTGCTGAGTAACTTCTGCTTCATCAGGTCCTAAATTCTCAATGGACTCAGCTAAACACATGGTCGGGCTAGGCAAATTAAGGCCAGCTAAGAAGAGGGCTTGAGTTCAGGAAGAGACCAGAGCCCAAGACACTGAATTCCCAGATTCCCAGTGTGTAAATAGAATTAGCAGGAGCCCATTAATAGTCAAAAATCCACCCATCCTAGGCGTAGAAATGATGTCACCCTAACCTCCCTTAGTGGGGAGGGGAGACGAGTTACCCACACATGACAATAAGTAACAAATCAAGAATAAGGGACTGCCCTTTGGGCAGTCCAAATCAATGTAGAAACTGCCATTTGTCCATTTGAATTAGAGGTGGACCACAGGAAGTGATGAAAGACACTATCTCTTTAAGTAAGTTAGTGAACTTCCTGTGGGGGCAGTTGCCCTCTCGAACTGGAAGAAGAAGCATCTCCTGAGACCACAGACAGATTATGCTCTATATTGTCACGTGGGTAAGTTAGGCTGACTTCCTTGGCCTAGCTGGGCCAATTCTAAACTCTGCCTATCTGGCTGTTGGGCCTTGTGGCTTACAGCTTCATTATTAAGCTTTATAACCTTCTTCTCTCTCAGTCCAGGCTGGACTAGCCTCTACTTTTCTCTTTATTCCTACTTTTACCTACCAATTGTAAATAAACTCTTCAACCCGATGCTGACTTGGGTCTGATTTAATTACGGAATCAACCTAAATTGTTGATTCCTGGCGGCCACATATTTTAATATATATCCATAAATACCAAAATCTTCCTTTTTACACCAGGCAGGTGTGGTGTTCATCCCTTGGCTACTACTTGCACCTCGTTCCAGAGATGGCTTATGCAGACAAGCCCTGGCTCAGCTGTGAGAGAGCTCCTTTCACAATCCCAAAAAACAGCAGAGAGAATGAGCCTGCTCCACCCCCTGGCTTTTCAAGCTCAGTCTAAACCCTCCCCCCAGATCCTCCAAATGACAAAGGTTTTTACCTCAGGTCCCACGTGTCACATTGCCTGACTTCTGTAGGTCAGTAATCTCATCTGCCACGCTGGCAAATTAAAAAACATGACTCTGTGGTCCCAATTACATAAGACTTGTGGGTTCTGATGGTCTCCTAGATATTTAATTCACACAATTTCCCCTTCCTCTGATTCTTTGGGAGAGCAGCATTTTAAGTCTCCTCACTTTTGGTTCTTCAGGAGATTAACATGTCAGTCTCCCAGTGAATCATTCCACATATGGAGTCTATACATTTAGAATTTTCTCATCAAGGTACATAAGAGCACAAAAGAGATTTTACATTTCATGGAGAGAGTATCTATTATTTGGGTAATAAAAAGAGAAGAAAAAAAAAGATTGAGGCACACACAAACAGCCATTAGGGGAGAAAATATAAAACAATTATATTTCATATAAAACATTTTCACATAAAGAAATTAAATCCTTTATTACAATATTATGTGTAATATACTTAACATACTGGTAACATTTTAATATGCCAGTGATCCAAGTTTACAATGTTTTTACCTCATATGTTATCTTCAAACTCGATTGAAGTAAAATAGGAGTAAAGTTAGGATGAACTTCAGCAGTGAGCCAAAGACGAAAACTCTCTTTGGGTTGAAGTGAATTTAGTTCCTGAAAGAAAGAAAGTAACAGATTTATTTAAATAAGTATTTCAAATGGAATTATTTTTTATGATTAGAACCTTAAATGGCTTATTATATACTTCCTATTAAATCCTTACAAATTATTTTAATGAGATTAAGCTAATGATGACTAATAAAAATATGGTTTATAAGTATGATCTAATCTAAGTATTGTACTCCATTTATAAAAAGTGTGAAATGGAAAAATAAAGACTGAGAATGGGCCAATTTGTACAAATGTTATGGGTAGCTATACATTTAAAAAACAAAATTTAACTATAATCATGTAATGTAAAACTGCAAGGCTTGTGCCATAAGAAAAAACAAATAAGATGATCACAGAAAACCTGAACTTATATGAAGTTATGCAAAATGAAGTGAGCAGAACCAGGAGAATATTGTATACAGTAGCAATAATAATATATGATGATCAACTGTGAATGACAACCATAATCAACAAGGTAAGGATCCAGGACAACTCCAAGAGACTCATGACAAAAAGATTTTATCTATCTCCACAGAAGGAAAAGACAGAGTCCAAATGCAAATTGAAACATGTCACTATTTCATTTCCTCCATGAATTCGTATCTAATGTAAGCACTGTGTACATATCTTCTTTCATTATATGACAAACATGGAAATATGTATTATAGGATAACATCTGTACAACCTATATCATATCACCTGTCTTCTTAGGGAGGAGGCTATGGGGAGGAGAGGAGAGAGAACATGGATTGCAAAATATCAGAAAACAAATGTTAAGAAATTGTATTGACATGTAATCTGGACAAAATTAAAATTTATATATGAATAAATAAAAACAACCCCCAGGCCATCTCATAGTAATAAGCTAAGTTGCAGAGAAAAAATGCAATTTTAGCCAATGTTAACATGAGCTCTATTATTAAATTTCTCATAGTAAAATACTGAAAATTTAAGAATTAGCTCTAGGGGAAATAGATATGTAGAATGTATCTCTTTTTGCTAATATCAAATGCTTCTTGGTAATGTTCTTGGGAATTATCTATTGTTTGTTTTCACTCATCACCACAGGCTACTTTAGCAAAGAATAGAAAGTAGTCTCTCTTCATTTTTAGACAGAAGCCCTAGCCCTTTGAATTAGTTTGAACTGAATAATGATTAATAAAAACTAACTCAATAATTTCACTAAAAAAATGCAAGACTTAGAACTTGAGAATTCTCTTTAGTTTAGCAACTTAAGCAGAAAAAAAAAGGAACCCAAAGGAAAAATATACATAGTGTGTAGACTAATATTACAAAATTTAAAAATATCCACAGAATGAATCATTTACAAAACACATAAATAAAAAGCTCTTTTATAAATTAACCCAATATGCTTTAAGAAATAAAAATTTAAGTAAATGAATTCTCAATCTATCAATTAAGATTTTATATCCAGAATCTAGAATTAGGCAAGAAGAGTGGTAAGGGTGGGCAATGGGGGTCAAGTGACTTGCCCAGGGTCACACAGCTGGGAAGTGTCTGAGGCCAGATTTGAAACTAGGACATCCTGTCTCTAGGCCTGGCTCTTAATCCACTGAGCCACCCAGCTGCCCCCCAAACACTTTTTGATAGCTTTTAAGCGCTCTATAATCTGCCCCCCACTATATCTATTCCACATTATTTCCCATTACTTCCCAACATGTACTTCTGAATATTTAATATGTGTTCTCTTCTCTAAGTGTTTTGTTATCCTATATACCCCTGCCTAGAAGGTCCTCCCTCCCATTTACTAATCTAATTCTTATTCATCATTCAAGACCCATATTGAATTCCACCATTTCTATTTAACTTCCTTTAAGTATGTATTTCTACCCACACTGACTTCTATCTCCAAACTCTTATTGCCACCTCTGGGTACATATTGGTCTCAAATTGCCTTAACTAAATTAATTTTGTTTCTTTGAAGATGGGAACTATGTCATATTTCTCTTGAGCTTCACAACTAGTACAGTGGTGAAAATTAATAGCAAAAAATATGCCATTTCCCACCTTCCCAAAGAATGGAAAAACAGGAATAGCATTTCAAATAACAAAATATGATTAAGTATTTTTTCCATTTATCTGTTTAGTGAAAATTAGACTTTCAAGAGATTTATGAACCATTAAAACTAATGGAACCTACAATTGGGGTATCCTAAAAACAAGTGGTGGTAAATGCTTGGTCACATGATTTTAACTATCAGGACTTAACGATAGGCAAACATAGGAAGGGGAAGATGATACTTTTATTCACTGTCATTTTAAAAAGATACATACATGCCAATATAGAGCTAACTCTACTTTCCCTCTGCAGCTCTGTTTGATTTCAATTCTATGGAACTGGAGGCTCCATCTCAGATAACCTGATGACTTGAGCTAACACTTTGGAATATTCAACACCTTCTCAAATCCCATGACTTTCTCTCCCCTTGGACTGGAGGGCTGCAGGGTAGCACTTGAAATTCTTCACAAAATTTCTAACTAACTCCACTTTCTCATCTCCACAGAACATGATGCCCCTTTGGCAGGCAGCCCCTCAGGATCCCCACCCCCACTTTCTCATTTCCCTTTGTATGGTCTTCTCCCATCGCACTGTAAGTTCTTTGAGGGCAGGAACTACCTTTCTTTTTCTTACTGTATCCCTACAGCTTAGTACAGTGTCTAGCACAAAGTTAAGTGCTTAATAAATATATATTATGTTATATTGTATAATACAAACAGTACACACACACACACATACACCTATATGGCATAGTCGATAGGGTCTTAGTCTTAAAAGTCAGAAAGGTCTATTTTTTTAATTCCTGTCTAGACACTAGGCAATTCAAATAACCTCTCTCAGCCTTTGTTTCTTCATCTATAAAGCAGAAATAATAATCACATCTTACCTAAAAGGGTTATAGAAAGGTTCAAATAAAGTACTATGTTTAAAATACTTTTCAAAACTTAAAGGCTCTATCTAAATGCTAGTTATCATGATTATGATATATGGCACTATTTAAACAACTGAATGCAATTTATATTACAAAAAGGATTAATGATGATATATATGTGAAATTGTAAAGAAAATAATGTCTATTGTACAATACCTTTCTCAGGATTCTCATAATCATTAACAGATCAAATGTCTTAGCCACAAAAACAAATAAATAAACACCATTTGATTTATTTTATTTTGTTTTCAAAATGACCTGTAAATTCTATCATGAAGTCATCTTCTCTACCCTTATTTCTAGAAATGAGATTTGAGGCCAGTTTGATATCCTCTCCTCAAACCAGTTTATTGTCAGACTTCTAACTATTCAAAGGCACACCACAAATACAGACTATTTTTTACTCAAGATGTTTGTTAGAGAAAATTATGAGGACAGTTTTAGTTTATCCTTCTATCTACCCATCTATGTACCTACCCCATTCATAAACTTCTCATTTATATTTATATGGTACTTTCTAATTACAAGTCATTTGTAAATTGTTTATCAAAGCTACCCTCTCTAAGTTAGATAGTTCAAATCTTAAATTGAAGGAGCATCAGTGGCTGCTCAGTGTGACTCCCATGTTGAACTTTTCCCAGACAGATGAAACAGAACAAGAGGCTGCCATAAAACTGGGTATCTGGTATGAAAGTGTAAACATCACAAACAGGTTCTTATTAATTCTAGGATTTTCCACACCTTGGTACCCTTACCTATATAATACCTCTTCTTCAAATTACTCAAGCTTGTCCCTTTCTTCCCAAATAATACCATTTTGCAACAACAATACCTGTCAAGTGTAAAATACTGTATGACATTTAAAATTTAATAGTTAAAAGGATGGTCTTTCCAGGAAAAAAAATCTGCTTTTGAATTAGCATTTAAAAGTAAACTTGACAAAGTTTTAAAAAGATTTGAAGTGATTTCATCATATTCTGATTTCTAGAATATTCACAAGTATTATCTGTTACAGCTTTGTATAAGATGATGGTTTTTTGTTTTGATTTTTTATTTTTTAAACTTTTATCTTCCATCTTAGAATCAATACTGTGTATTAGTCCCAAGGCCAAAAAATGTTAAGAACTAGGCAATGGGGGTTAAGTGACTTGCTCATGGTCACACCTCCAAGAAGTGTCTAAAGCCACATTTGAACCCAGGACCTTCTACTTCTAGGCCTGGTTCTCTGAGTCACCTAACTACCCCTGAAGGAGTTCTTTTACTGAATAAATTAAACAGTAGACTTACTATGTCTCATTTTTCGAAACCTACCTTCTCCAGCACAGGAAGCCATGACACCACAAGATGTAAGTTTTTCAAGCACAGCCACTCTCCATTTTGAGCACATTCTCTCAGCATTTGAATTGCTAAATCAGCTTGACCTTGGCCCATGGCAACCTAGGAGAAAAAAAAGAAAGGAAAAATTTTCTATTACAGAATATGTTGTCAGTGTCACATGCAACATAAGAAGTTTTAGAATTTTATATTGAACTATGGTTTAGAACTTTTATAATGAGATTTCTGGATTTTTTATAATTTATATCTATTCTAAAACCTAAGCATTAATTTTAAAATGCCATTTCTAATCAAACAATAAGCAGGAACTATTTGTTCTCTCTTACATTTTGTTTCCAGAATTGCTTGCATTCATTCCTTTTCTTCCACTGCCTCACCATGGAACCTATTATCTTGATTCCCCTTAAAATGATCTCCCAAAGATTAACTACCATTATCTTGTTAATTTCTCCCCTTTTTATTTCATCATTTCCTTAAACACTTTGGTAGTATCTAAAAGTACCTTTCTTTAAAATCTCTTTCCTTCAAGAATAACCATAGAATATAAAAATTATTTAGAAGTTCATTTACCAAGACATCTACATGAATACAATTATAAAATACTCTTTACAACCTAAATAACTGTAGATATGTTAATAATTTGTGATTAGAGCATGCTGATATGATAAAAATTAACATAAACTTCTAAAATGATTCACTTAATCAGTGCCATATCAAACAAAACACCAAAATTTTATTTTAGCAAGCTAGAAAAAATAACAATTCATTTAAAGTACAAAAAAATTGAAGTCTTCAGGGGAAATTTTTTAAAATCATAGAAAGGAAGTGGAATTGGTAGTATCAGATCTCAAACTATAAAATAAAGTGGTGAAGTGGTGATCACAGAAAAGTTGATCATTGGAACAGATTAGGAATACAATATACAAAAGCAAACAAACATAGTATTTAAACAACCCAAAGTCTTCAACCATTGAGATAAATTCTTATTATCTAATAAAAACTTCTGGAAACAATGGAAAGTCTCACAGAATTAAGTTTAGACTAAGATCTCACAGCATGCATCACAATGAGTTACAAATGGATTCAGGAGCTTGACATAAAATGATACAATAAAGTAAATTAAATAATCAGAGGGGAAAATGACTTTTGCAGCTATAAATAAGAGAATAATTTATAACCTGATGAAGGTTAAAGAGAATCAAAGAATATAAAATGGGGGATTTTGATTACTTAAAATTGAATAAAAATGATGTAGTTAATAGGGGAAAAGCTAGTTGAAAAAAATCTTTGCAGCAAGTTTTTTGGATAAAGGTTTGATATACAAGATATATAAAGAACTGATCCAAATATATAAGAATAATAGCCACTTCCCTAATAACAAATTATCAAAGGATGTGAACCAACAGCTCTCAAAGGAAGAAATCCAAGAAATTGACAGCCATGTGAAAAATGCTACAAATCCCTAAAAATAGAGAATAAAAATTAAAGTAACTCTGAGGTTCCATCTTTCACATATCAGATTGATGTCAGAAAAAGAAAATGCAAATTATTGGAGGAGCTGTGGGAAAATAGCCATACTGGTCCCCAAATGAAGGAATTGTGAATGAGTATAACCATTCTGGAAAAATCATAATTTTTAAATATTTTATTTTTATAAAATTTAATTAAACAATGCATATTCCTTGACACAGCAATACCATAACTAAATCTATACTACCAAGGAGATCAAAGAAAGAAGGAAAAGACTCCTATACATATACACAAATATTTATAGCAAATCTTTTTGTTGAACCAAAGAACTGGGAATTAAAGGCCAGCCCATTAACTGAGGAATGGCTGAATAAATTTAGGTATATGTACTTCATGGACTATGTTCCTTAAGAAATGAAAATAGAGATGGTTTCTGAAAAACTTATAGACTTATATGAACTAATAAAGAGTAAAAAAAAACAGTTTATGCAGTAGCAACAACACAACGTGGTGAGAAATAAAGTATAAGAATCGAATATAATCTCCATGTTGTGTTCTGATCAGATTACAGTACCAAAAGAACTTCTTATTAGTGGAGGCAAAACTTCATTTAATCTGATACAATATCACACTAGCATTGCCTCTTCACAGGGCTAACTCATATTAAGCTTTCAACCTATTAAAATCTCCAAAATTTATGAGAAAAATTGCTGTCTAACTTTGACTCTGGATCTCATTCTCATGGACTTGATTTCCTGAATCAATTCAGTCTTCATCTCTTGACCTCTGCAACATTTGATATTGTCCTACTTATTTTTACTCTTATATTTACTTTTTTTTACCTTTTTATTCTTTTTTCCTCCTTTTGCTTCCAAAATACCAATTTTGTTTCCTTGGGTCTCTTCTTACCTGTTTCCCCGTTTCTTTCCCTGTTCTTACTTTGACCCCTTAATATTGATATTCACTCAAGGTCCTGTGGTTTCTGCTCTTCTCTTTTTCCTCTATACATTTTCTCTTGGCAGTTTTAACTTCCATCTGTATAAAGATGATTCTCAAACCTTATTTTAACTCTAATATCTTTTTTGAGCTTCAGAATCATATTTTGACAGGTCTACTGGATATTTCTAATTGGATATCCTACTGTTAATACAAACTCAATTTCCAAAATTTAAATAATATTTTCCCATAAAATAATCCCACTCCATCACATCTTTTGAATGGCTATATCTCTGACTGAATGGCAACACCACTTATCTAGTTACATGTATCTAACATCTCAGAATTATCTTTGACTCTTCCTTATGATGCACCTATAGTGTATAAGATTTGGTTATTCGTCCTGTAAATGGGAAGGAAAGTTGTATTCAAGAAGAATTTAAAAGTAAGGAAATAGAACTTGGTCAGAGATACAAGGAAACAGTCAATAATAAATTCTGAGTTTCCAGGTTAGAAGCCTACAAGGATTCAATCTAATTCAAGAAGTATCTACTATGTGCCAGACATTTTGTCAATCTAGGACACAACTATTTGCTAAGAAAGACTGAATTTGGGATACAGATAATCACTTCACAAAACATGCAGGTGAGGGATGTATTATAGGTCATTGGAAATATAATAGGATACTTCAGGTGAAGAGTCAAAAGTAGAAATGATTAATTGGGAATCAATCCTGTGTTCATATCCACTTTCATTACTAATCATACAATCCTGGGCAAATAACTTGACTTCTGTCTGCATCTATTTCTTCATGTGTAAAATGGAAATAATAGCAGCACCTACCTCCCAGAGTTTTTGGAAGGCTAAAATGAAATAATATTTGTGATCTAGCAACAATGGCTTCCTTGTCTCAATCCTGATGCTTCACTGCATTTTCAATGGCTATCTTCCATGTATGGGATGCTTTCTCCTCTTCTGTGCCTCCTAGCTTCCAAGTCTCCTTCAAGTTTCAGTACAAATCTCATCTTCTCCATGAGGCCTTTCCCAGCTGTCTTCAATACTATAGCCTTCTCTCTTTCTACCAATTTGTACACATGCACTCACAGAGATACACACATGTATGTATTGTGTTCATGTATAGCCATCAAGATAATTATGTTTTTCTGCATGTATACATATATGTGCAACATATATTTTATATCTATGTACATATGTATATAAATATAATCTCTTTAATGGTTTACATGTTGTATCCCCCATTAGACTATGAGCACCTTGAGAGAAGTGACTGTTTTTGCCTTTCTTTGAATCTCCAGTGCTTAGTCAATGCCTCAGAACTAGAAATTGGCCCTCTGACATTGAAATACCCAGGTTTCTCTAAGAGATTGTGAAGTGAAATGGGAAAATGATATATGTATTAACTAGATAATCAAAATAATCCCTCCCTAAGTAATTTTAATTATCAAGATATTTCAGATAAGCACATTTTATTAGATACTTTCTTTTCTCCCCTAGAAAACTGCCTCAATATTCCAAAAATAAACAAAAGCATAATAACCCTTTAACACAGCAAATTACAACCTAGTGAGTTGAAAAAGAATGTATTTTTAAAGGATAAGCAAAATATTCTTTTCTCATCAATGAATAAAATATTCTGATAGTACTGCTTCAAGCAGTAGCAATAATAACTTTGGTAGATTTAATAAAACCAATCTGGGACTAACCTGATGATAATTCTCTCCACTCCGTTCAGTATTAGCGAGTTCCTGTAATTCTTGGGAAGGATCAGCTCCAGGAGAAATAATGATCAAAATGGGTTCGATTTCTAATGTCTCTTTATAAAGACGTTTCAGATTCAAAGGTGGTGGGGACAACTCTTTCATTCCTAAAATGTTTATGAAGGCAATAAAAAGATCATCAAAATACATTCCTTGAGTCTTCCAGTTAAAATAACTATATGTTGAGGAAAGGAGATATATGAAATCCTTATCAATTATTTTCATCTAGAAATCATGGATATGAATCATAACATTAATAAGCTATAAAGAATAAGTACACTTCTCTTCCAGGAAGATATGACTGCAAACCATCCTAAACCGCTACACATACATATGTATACAAAGAAGATATATAAAATAAATGCAAGGTAATCTTAGGGATTATCATGAGGGAGGAAAGCAGTAAAAGGTGGGGGTAGCATGAGGGTAGGAAAGTTTTCATGCAAAAAGTGGTACTTAAAATGAGCCTTGAATGAGACCAAAGAATCTAAGGATTCAGAGAAGCAGAGGAGGAGTATTCCAGGTGTGGGGCATAGTCTATATATATAAAAACACAGAAACATGAGATGCTATATCATGTTATACCAGTTATATCAATAAGGACAGTTTGGCTAGAAATCAAAGTTTAGAGAAGCAGAGTTTTATGTAGTAAGACAAAAAAAGTGAGATGGGGTCAAATTATATATTGCCAAATTAAATGGTAATCATCTCTTCTTCTGGGGCTTAACTAAGTCTTAACTTGGAAATTAAAACACAGAAGTATTTTCTTTTGAAGCCATTGCCTCAGAGTAATTACTGATTTATTTGGGAAACTGTGCTAGGCAGTTCTATACTTGGAGGAACTAAATCAATATTACTTGTTTAATGACAAGCTTCAAAAATATAAGACTATAATTTCAATTAGAGGGAAAATTTTATCAGCTCAAAAGATTAGGAAATTATAAAAGAGAAGGAAAAATACTGCATTTCACAGAACATTAGGGCCAAAAGGAAACCTTAGCTGTCATCCTCTCTAACCTTTCATTAAATACAGGAACAGGAACAGCATATTTAATAGGTGGCAATCATAATTCTAAGTATATGCTTCTCTACAAGTATACTCCTTGGTGTCCACTCCTCCCATGAACAGTGTATCACAGGTTGATCTGGAAATATTTTTAGTTATTATTTTTACAAATCCAACTCAACATAACTTTTATTTAAGCCAAGTGTGTCTACTGGTTAACTATTACAACTAGGAGGAAAAGTTGGGGCTCATGAATTACAGTTTTAAGAGTAGTGATCCAGATTATCTTGACCCTGGGGAATAGCTGCCTCTCCATGAAAACAGATGCAAGCTATATTGTGGAGGTGGCAGGTCTTGTGCTAAGCATTTTACTCATTAATTAAGTGGCAAGGGATTGGGTGTGGGGGAAGTTCTAAAACCTAGTTGAAAATGCTAAAGGAAAAAAGTTAAGTAGAAAGACCAAATGAAGTAATATACAAACTGATCAAGAAAATAAAGGTATTTTAATTATAAAAATATACTTATCTGGAAGATATATAAGGCTTACCTTTTCATTATGTGATAGTGTATGGGGTTTTTTATATTGCATGCAATGAGCAGAGCTATAGAGGCTATTGTTAATTGTGTTCTTCAATCTTAAACTGTTTGTGATGTATGATATCCATGCTAAGGTTATCGTTTTCTAGTTTAAGAGGGGAATTTAAATTATATTCAAGGCTTGCTCCTACTTGTGGGACTCTTTTCTACCCTGCTGAGAGATTAATGAATGAGGGTACAATAAATAAATTGATTTCCTGCATCCTATATACTGTAAGGAACTCTTGCACAGTAATGGATAGGAACAACTATTCAGAGGAGGATATAACTACCCAAATATTTTTAAGGACTTCTGAACTATACATTTTAACTAATTTTAGAGTACTAGCAATCAAACAGACAAAAAAGAAGCAACCCTGTATGGATAGAAACCCCACAAGATAATTTACTTTTTATTTCTAAGCCATAAGTTCTTTTAAGAAACAGGATCAAAGCTAATGCCTTTCAGCTAGTTAGTCAAAAGACAAATATTAAGCACCTCCTATCTGCCAGACACTGTCCTAAATGCAGAAAGGTAAAACTTAGTAATCCCCAGGAATTCACAATCTAATAAAGGAGAAAAAATACAACAACTATGTATGAATAAGCTATACATAAGATTAAAAAAAGGAAAAATCAACAAAGGGAAGACTTAAAGGATACCAAAGAAGGCAAAAATGAGGAGGGAGAGCTTTCTAGTCATAAGGGACAACCAGCAAAAATGCCCAGAACAGGATTGATAAAAGTGTCTTGTCTTGTTCATAGAACAGTAAGATTAGTGTTGAAGGACTGTAGAATACAACTCCTGGTGACTCCTTCACCCATTACCTTTGTAAGAGGAGTGGCTCCTATCACTATCTTAATAAATGAAGAAATCTCTAACTTTCTCAATTAAATCAAACAGTGATACAATCTTAGTGTGAACAATGACTATTAAGTCAATCAAAGGCCTTTTGACTAGACAAAGCAAAATAACGTGACACAGGATGCTCATGATTGGTGGAAAAAACTTTCATCTTCTCCTGATGCCCCCTCTCTACCAACAGAGAATTGTGGGAACTTCAAAGGTCTAAATGTTTAGAGTTTTCTAATTGATATCCCAGTAGCATCTCTTAAATATGAGCTGTGACAGTCTTCCTGAGGAATTGAGCACTTATACACTGAGGAAAAGTTTCCAAAAGAAATTCAACAGAAGTTCTACTGTGCCTAAGAGGAACTTTGTGAGAATACCATAAAGGAGAGAAATCTTTCAGCAACCAAGATTTGGGTAATCTCTGCCACAAGCACTCTAAGCTGAAGCATTTTCCTAGAAATCAATATATGCTGGTGGAAAGATAATGTCACAGACTTTTGGGAGTATGCTCTAAACCAGTGAGTCCCAAAGTGGGCGCTACCAACCCCTGGTGGGTGCTGCAGCAATCCAGAGAAGAGGTGATTGCCACAGAAGCATTTATCTTTCCTATTAATTGCTATTAAAATTTTTAAAAAATTAATTTCCAGGGGGCTAAGTAATATTTTTTCTGGAAAGGGGGCAGTAGGCCAAAAAAGTTTGGGAACCACTACTCTAAACCAACTTACTTAGCCATACTACCTTAATAAAATGCCCCTCTCTAAAAGATAATTAAATTTGCTGTGTAATAGACATTATCTGATAATCAACAGAACTATAACACTGAGGGGGTTATAATACTAAAAAAAATTCACTCTCCATATCTCAGTGTCTCCAGAAACCTGAGAAGATGAGAAGTAGCTGAGCTCTGGGACCTGATTGATACTGCCAGGAGGGGTTGACAAAGCAAGCCTTGAGTACATGCTATATAACACACATATATATATATATTACACCCACATATATATATAAACACACACACACACACACACTTATATATGTGTCTATATGTTTTATAATTATGTCCCCCACCTCCCTGTAATAGTGTAGGTTTTTTAAGGGCAGAGAGTGTTTTCTATTTTACTTTGTATTTCTGGAGTCTAGAATATGATAAGCTCTTAATAACCACTTTTCAATTAACTTGTTAAGTTGATCCTCTAAGCAGAATTTGTGGAAGATCTCAAGCAATGAAAAGGCATGGAGAAGCTGCAACCTCCACAGATATATGAAGTGTCCACAGTGATGAGATCATAGATCAACAAAATATCAAACTATGTTTTGAGAATCTGATATGGATACTGAAATGAAATAATTACTTCTTTTATAATAACTGTTTAGTGTGATAGGCCTCCTCATATTAACATATAGTTTATTAAAATAACTTCCTTCAAAGCTTAACAGAAATGCCAGCTCTTATATGTGATTTCCCCCACCACTTCTTAGTGCTTTTTCTTCTTGAAATTACTCCATATTACTTTTATATAATTTATAATATTTATCTGTGTACATGTTTAAACCACTAAGAAGAATGCAAGCTCTTTCTAGCAAGGAATTTCTGGGTTGGAATATTGGAGACCTAACATAGTACCATACAAATATTAGGCATATAATATCAGTCAACCAAAAAAGCATATAATAAGCATCTATTTTGTGTGAAGTACTGTATAAGACAATAAAGACAAAAAAACAAAAAAATGAAGCAATAGAAAATCATTGAATTTTATGAGTAAGAGGAAAATGACATGATCAGATGTGAGCTTAAGAAAAATCACTTTGGAAATATGTAGAAAGGACTGGAGTGGTGAGAGATTTGAGGCACAGAAACTGATTAGGAGAGCATTGTGATAATCAAGATGAGGGGTGAGGAAGACCTGCAGTAAAGTATTGGCTGTTTGAATAGAGAAAATGGGCCAGACAAAAGACACATTGTGAGGAAGAAATCAAAAGACTTGGCAACTAACTAGGTAACGGAAAGTGAGGAATCAAAGATAATGCCAAGGTTAGGAATCTGAGATACTGGGAGAATGGTGGTGCCTACCACAGAAATAAGGAAGTCCCAAGAAGGGGTGGGTTTGAGAGGAAAAATAATGAATTCTGTTTTGGAAATGATGAGTTTGCAATGTCTTGAAGTAAATAAATACCCTTGAGTTGAACTGAACTAAAACCAAATGCTATTTGGAAAATGTTTGCTAATAAAATAAGCAAAAAAACTCAAACTGAACATAGCAGAAATATAAAAGGTAAATTTTATATATTAGTAAAATATTTCAGTCTCAAGAAAAATAAGAGAAATCATTAAAAAGTTACACTATTCAGGAAAAATTTAAAGTTATTAATTGCACTTAATTATAAACAATTAACCATTTCTGCCTTCAAACACGCCAATGAAATTTCTAGGATATAAGTTTAGGAAAATAAGTGGCCATGTCTCATGACAAATACAATTATAAATGTCATCATTAATCAACACCATCTTGTCAAGGAAGAAAGCACAAAATGTCAATGTCATTTAGCATATTTTAAACTCCCGAAAATAGTATGTTTTGAAGAAATGGCATGATGGATTTGAAGTCAAAACTAAAAGGAAAGAATGATGGATTTGAAGTCAGATGTTACAAGTTCAAGTACTAGTTCTAGCACTAATAAACTAAGTAACATTGAGTTTCAATTCCCTCATCTGAAAAATTACTTAGTCTGGCTCACACCATTTACCAAATCCTATTTAGCTCTTTATCTATGATCATATGAACTATATACTCTTTGTTATTGTAAAACCCACTGGGTTATTTTGTCTATCCTGATCCTTTGCCTTCTTACAGTATTTCTTAAGAGTACTGGATATGGATTTGAAGAATATTAAAGATCTTTTAGTCTAATCACCTCATTAGAGATGAAGATTCTGAAGCCCAGAAATTTAAAATATAAGAGAGGTAGATATAGGAAGCTCCCAAATCAAATTAATAAAATTCCAGAATATTGAACTTTTGTATGATCCTTTTAAAGAACTTCTCACTACCTGGGGTCTATGAATTTCAGGGATCCATGAATTGGATAGTAAAGAAAATACATCTTTATTTTCACTCAATTTTAACTGAAATTTAAATTTTCTTCACTTAAGATTTTTAAAAGATTATTTTGTAGATCCAAAAGTTTCATCAGACTATCATACAAGTTCATGTATAGTCACTCTCAGAATAATTGAGTGCCTTGGGACAGAAGTAGATGGGACTTACATGTGCTTTTCCCCAACTTTCTCTCACATTCACATAGTCCAAAAGAAAAGTACTTAAGAGCACTGAATGGATTTTTCTAGCCCAAGAAGCAGTAGCAGACAGGGCACTAGAGTAGTATTTTGTCTTGGGTAGGCTTTGGAGGAAGTTAAATTACTTATTTTGGTAAATTCTATTTGAATATAAGAATGTTTTCTAAGATCAAACATTATATTCATGTAATATGAAGAGTTTTCATAGTAAAAATTACAGAAGCAGTGCATACCCATATGGTCTTTATGGGAAGCTAGGTGGCACAACAGATGGAAGGTCTGGAGTTAGAAAGACTTGTCTTCCTCGGTTCAAATCTGGCCTCAGATACTTACTAGCTGTGTGACCCTAGACAGGTCGCTTAACCCTGTTTGCCTTGGTCTCTTCATCTGTAAAATGAACTTGATAAGAAAATAGAAAACCACTCCAGTATTTTTGCCAAGATAATTCTAAATGTGGTTACAAAGAATCAGACATGACTGAAAATGATTCAACAACAATATTATGTCTTTATGAAGTTAAAATTTTTACCCAAATATATGACTAATTTTATCTCTATTAAATTTCATTGCATTAGAATCAATCCAATGTTTAAGTCTATCAAGATCTTTTTGGATCTTCAATAGAGATGACCATCACTCCCTGTTAGCAAACTTTGTCGGAAAATCTGAAAAACATGCCATCTATGGCTTTATAAGAGTCACGGATAACAATATTAGGAGCAGAGTCAGAGGAACATTGTACACAGACTGATATACTATGGTAAAATCGAATGCAATGGACTTCTGTACCAGCAGCAATGCAATGACACAGGACAATTCTGAGGGATTTATGGTAAAGAACGCTGCCCACATTCAGAGGAAGGACTGCAGGAGAGGAAACATATAAGAAAAACAACTGCTTGAATGCATGGGTCGGGGTGGACATGATTGGGAATGTAGACTCAAAACTACCACACCAATGCAACTATCAACAATTTGGAAATAGGTCTTGATCAAGGACACATGACAAAATCAGTGGATGTGCGTCGGCCATGGGTGGGGGATTGAAGGGGGTGAAGGGGAAAGTAGGAGCATGAATCATGTAACCATGTTAAAAATGAATATTAATAAATGTTTAAATTTTAAAAAAAAGTATAGAACCCTGAGGTACTACACTGGAAACTTACTTCCAATCTGACATATTCATCTGGGAAAACTATCTGATAGCTATATGCTACACAATTTAAATTCCTAATCATAACAAAAACCTCAAAGTTGTCATTCCTTTTATAAAATTGTATAGCATCAAACTCATAGAGAATGAGAAAAAAACCAAGTTAATGGTCAACAAGTAAAAAGAAATTAGTCCTCTGACTCCAAGTCAACTTCAATGAGAACCTGATAGTAAAAAACTACTTGAAGACACTTTGCTATAAATGTTTCCTTGATTTTACCCTTAAGACCTAATTTTAAAGCCCCTTTATAACTATGTATTTGAGCTTATAAAAACTGTGTTCATCAAATGCAATTCAACACTAAAGTAACATATAATATTATGTTAAAAAGAAATCTGCACTTTTAAAATCTATCTTATTAACAACTATAAATACTATAAAGACTTGTAAATTAAGATCCCAAAAATAAGTATATGTTAAAAACAAATGATTCATACCATGAGTATAGAGTTAGTTAATCATTTCAAGATAGCACTTACCCAGAGTTTTACATGCAAAAAGGGCCATAGCACTTTGAAGTCTATCTGGTCTAAGAGCCTGTACCACTAGGACCTTGGTATAAAAGAGACAATAAACAGTTAAAGACAATAACATTATAACTTTAAAAATCACCACAATTGAAAAAAAGTATGTTAATTTAAGAAAACAGATATTTCAAGGAATATAAGGATGAAAATATGACAGGGCATCTTAATTATTCTCCGAGTAGTCATCCATCAAGATCTCTCTTTCAAGACATGACTAAACAATGTCAACTGCTTCAAACTAAAGCTGATTAAATAATCCATTGTTTCAGCCAGAGTGCCCAAGGATACTCTCGGAGTGGTTAAGGGAATTATGAAATGAAATCAATCACCCAGACAGACAATAAGTTTAGAACCAAGATCTGCAATGCCATGAAGAAATTTCTAACTTGTTGTCCTTGAAATCAAACTAGTGATGCTTGTTCAAGGTCACAAGAGTATTAAATAACAAGACAGGACTTGAAACCAAACTTTCTGACTCTAAATTAGAGAGCATTGCACTACTTGATGGCTGTGTCATGTATGTTCTATCACGGGATACTATAAAAGGATGGCATGTAATTCAGACTATTTATCATTAAGATTTCTACTGGAGGACTGGGGGAAAACCTGGCACAGATAGGTAAATCCTATGAAGCTAGACCAAAAATTCTCTTTATCTTTCAAGGTTTTCTCTTATAGTCACCCATAAAGCAAATACTATTCTGAGGAAAATGAAGAATTTATGGCCAGTTGATGGGCATATACTAAAAGAAACCACAACTATAAAATAGTACATTTTAGTACTTATCTTTTTAGTCCTAGTGTCAGGTGACAATCAAAACCTACTTGCCACTAAATAGCAAGTGTATCAAAGATTGGCATATATAATGTCAAGTTTAAATCATGTAACTACAAAAGAATAATTCAGACTTCAGAAACATTTCCCATTTAGATAAAGTTCAATTTTACCTGCTGAAATAAGGAAACCTTCTTTGATAGAATGGATGGAAATTCCTGCTCACACATTGAGTTATGGTAATAGGGCCGCCACAGACTTACATCATCAAAGCAGAGTGTCTGATACAGAGCAGGAAGTGATATCTATAAAGGAAATACACAGATCCATATAACTAAAAAAATAAAATAGTCAATGACTCTCAATATTCCATAGATGTTATATGTCCAAGCCTAAATCTAGCTTGTCAGCACAGGGTGGTAGGGGCAGGGAATACAAAACAGTGGACAACACCTATGGAATTTCCCTTTTCTTGTTGAACATTATTTCCTCTGCTGCAATCTTTAATTCAACAAAACTAACATTCTCCCTGTTCCTCATACACAACACTTCATTTTTGTCTCTGTGCCTTCATACTAACTTTCCCCTAAGCCTGGAATGTACTCCTCTCTTCATCTATGCCTTATGGACTCCCAACTCCATTCAAGATGCAGCTGAAGGACCATCTTCTATATTAAGGCTTTTGGTGGGCAGCTAGGTGGCTCAGAGGATAGAGAGGTAGACCTGGAGACAAGAGACAGGGTTCAAAATTGGTCTTATACACTTCCTAGCTGTGTGCCCTGGGCAAATCACTTAACCCCAATTGCCTAGCCCTTACTGCTCTTCTGCCTTAGAATCAATACTTATTGATTCCAGCATGGAAGGTAAAGCTTTTTTCCTAATACCTCTAACTGTTAGTGTCTTCTGTCCCAAACTACCTTCTATTTATTCTGTACATACTAAAAAATGTACATGTTGTCTCCCTGATAGAATATAAGTCCTTTCAATGCAAAGATCATTTCACTTTTTGTATTTGTATCACCAGTGCCTAGCACACAGCAGGCACTTAATAAATGCTTGTTGGTTGGATTACTTATCATCTATCTCTGCTTCTGAATTAGTAGGCGCACTAAAATTTGAAATTGTTCAACATCATATACGGGCTTCAGTCTCTTAGCAATGTGTGATATGTTAGACTAAATTATGTGACAGATTACAAATACAGTAGGATTTTAACCAAAGGGATATAAACAAAATATGAAAGAGTTGACGGAAGGTTCATGGAAGAAATAAGACTTAAAATGATCCCTAAAGGATGAGTAGTAGATGAACAGGGAGAAGACAAAAAAGAGAACATTCCAGGCATGTGGATTGAATACAAGTGGGAATGTATTCAACACCACACAGAGCAATGCTAAATGTTTTATCAACCAAGAAGAGCAACTTGGTTGAAATAGAAGGTGAACAGGAAAAAGAAGTGGGAAATAAAGTGACCCAGATAAAATTATAGAAATATATCCAAATTATGGAGGATCTTGAACATCAAGCAATAGAAATTAAATTTGATGTGACAAGAAATAAGGAATAGCTAAAGGTTTTTCAGAAGTGGTATGGCATGTCTAAAATGATATTAAATTAGAGCAGACTAACCATCTACATTAGCACAAGAAACCCTAGAGGCTGGGAAGTAGCTAGAGTAATATAGTTAAAGTTGACAGGACACTCATGATATCAATTATCAATTCTACATAAAGGACTCTCAGGTCAATAAACACATACACACAGAGGGTGACAATGACCTCTTCTCTGTTCTTTAAATAAAACATTCCCATCTCTTAACTCTGGACATTTTAACTGGTTGTATCCCATGCTCAGAATGCTATCCCTCTTCATTTCCTTTCTTTTGGTGGCAAGCCCCAGATAAAATTGCTTTTATAGGACTCCTTTCCTGATCCCTCTTAATTCCACTACTTATTCTCTGTCAGTTATTTCCAATTTATCCTGGACACAGCTTGTTTGTGCATAGTCATTTACACATATTGCCTCCCCAGTAGATTGTGAGCTCCTGGACAGCAAGAATTATCTTTTCCCCTCCTTTGTATCCCTAGTGCTTTGTGCAGTGCCTGGTACATAATAGGTACTTATTGTATGTTTATTGACTGTCAGTCTCCTCTCTCTGTCTCTGTCTGTCTCTGTCTGTCTGTCTGTCTGTCTGTCTAACACTCTCTCTCTCTCTCTCTCTCTCTCTCTCTCTCTCATTCATACACACACACACACACACACACACACACACACACACACACACACACACACCGAGGTTGCTTGTTTGATTGTTATCCTTCATACTGGAAGAAGCCTAAAATGATATCATTAGTAATGTTTTGTTTTGTTTTTTACCCTTACTTTCTGTCTTGGGTACTGGTTCCAAGGCAGAAGAGCAAGAAAGGCTAGGCAACTGTAGTTAAATGACTCACTGAGAGTCATATAGCTAGGAAGTTTCTAAACCCAGGGCCTCCTGTCTCCAGGCCTGTTGAGCCACCTAGCTGTCCCTTGATGTCTTTTGACTCACATATACATTGGATTTAAGTGAGGCAGAGTTGCATAAAGTCATCAGCCTCATTCTCTCTTCCAGAGTCCTCGGTCCAGAGGCAAGATCAAAGTCAAGATGACTGGGGATTGCTAGGATGCAGTAGGGATGACCTTTGTGGCCCATTGGAATGAATTGTTCTTATCCACCTCTTCTGCCAAAGAAAGAATTCACATGCCTGGGGTAGACAACCCCCACTCACCAGTGGTTTTGAGACCTTTCGATTACCCTCGACCTGGTTTAGTCCACCTGCTGACATGGTTTACTGGGGGCATCTCTGCACATGCTCCAGCTTCTTGGAGTCATAGATGAGAGCTAGGCAGCAAGTGGACACCAAAGGAAGAAAGCAGCCCTAAAAAGGGCCCATCAAGGCCTCACACCAGAGGTGCTCGTCTTCCATGAACACACACACAAAGAATACTAGTCTCTTCTCTAAGTTCACCAAGCACCGACAGTTGCTTGTCAAACTTCTCCAGCTAAATGTTCCATAAACAACTCAAAATTAATAAGACCAAAACAAAATTCATTATCTTCATTCCTATATCTACTCCTACCCTGAATTTCCCGATTTTCACATGAGGCACTAATTTCATTCCAACAGCCCAGGTTCATAACTCTGGAGTCATCTTCAACTATTCCTTCTCCTTAAACCTCCATATCCACACAATCAGAAAATGCTGATGATTCTATCACTACAGTATCATCTTCCGTATCTATTCTCATTTCTCTGCTCATATGGTCAGTTTATCATCACCTTTGCTAGTAAAACATTCCACTTCTGTAACTTAGTCTTTCAGCTGGGCTTTGGTTACCTTCCAACTACTTTGTAGATATACTTTATTTATTTATTTATTTATTTATTAGCATGTTGTCTCTCCCATTAAAATGTTATTTCTTTGATGGTAGTGACTGGTTTGTCTTTCTTCATATTGCTACCTATTATCATAATCTCTGGCATAAACTAGGTGCTGGATAAATGCCTTTTGAGCAACTAACTGACTGTGCTATTGCAAAAGCTGCCCAAGTAAAATCTTATTATCCAAATATTCTCCCTTCCCAATGTATCCTTTACACAGCTGCCTAAGTAATATTCCTAAAGCATAAATTTGACCATTTTGATAGTTAAATCTTGGCAAGTAAATCTTCCCTAGAAATTACATGTTTTTAAATCTACTAGTCAGTAAAATGTCTTGATTATTATTACTTTTCTTCTATTTTATTAGGGAGTCATACTGTTATCTGAATTATTCTTTAAAGAAAATAATATATTGTTGCCTCTAATCTAGGATATAGTAATTTAAAGCTATCTACTTTTAAAGGGGTATTATGTTATATTCACAGAAATATTGTGCCTACAAATGGACGAAGGATGTACAAGTTACTGCGCTCTCAGTTGTCAATAAGAATTTGAATAGATTTCTTATAACATATTCCTTCACTATATGAAAGTCATCACATCATAATTACCTTTAATGTTGCGACTGCCCAGCTCCGTTCTTGCTCTATCCAAGATGGAAGTTGGTCACGAATTTTTTGCTGACTATCCTTCAAAAACGTTAGACAAATTATAAAATGCTGTGTAATTTGGGAATTTCTGACTTGGAAAAATCTTTAACCAGCTGAACAAACTTTTTAATAAAAATTGGTTTGAAAAAAGACAAAAGTGGCCATTGGTTTTATATTTCAATAATATTTTCTCTAGTCATTTAAAAAAGATATATTGTTAAATCCATGTGGCATAATATTAATTAAATTGCATACATTTTAATTGTACTTTTATTTTATGAAATTTCAGAACAATTTAGCTGCGAAATCAGAAGAAATAGCCAACAACCACAAATTAATGAAATTCTCAACTTAAACATAACAAAGGCCATTCCAAAATAACCCTCCACCCTGGTAGCTTAGCCATGGGAAATATCCTATCCTATCTGCTACTACAAATAGAAACTTCCATTCTTATTTCTCTTCATTCTCTATTTGTTATACTACTCGGTTGGGACTCACTAATCACTACCCAAAGCTAGTCCAAAGATGAAGCTGACAGAACTCAAAGTGAAATCCTTTCCTTTTCCTCAACCTTCCCACTCCAATTCTGTTGAGAAAGTGCTCCATAAAAAATATATTTTTATTTTTGCCTCTTAAATATGGAGAAATTTTACTTCATTTTAATAAATAAAAAGAAAATTCCCAATAGCTACTCTACACAATTTTATCCATAGATTTATGGGCTAAGACCCTCTTCTACCCTGGTTATAGGAAAACTCAGTATAGCTTTCCAGAAAAAACCTGGAATGTAAATCAAGATTTAAAAAATAATAAATTATTCATATTAAATGTTCACTAATTATTATTTTAGCCCTAGTTTAATTTTTATAAAATTATATTTCATGAAGAAGCCTTACAAGCTTTTTCTTCCTTTACCAATTTTAAATTTATAAAACTGTGATTTAACTTACTGCCTTCCGTAACATGTCTCCAACAATCACTCCAGTAAATGTATCCCATTCCTAGGGAAGCAAAATATGCAAATCTATTGGGTGAGATGAATGGTTAGCAAGGGTTCCTAGTAACATCAGTAAACCAGAGAGTATCCTTTCCCTACTTTTGTATTATAACTCAGCCTAATTCCCCAACTGAGCAGAGTGATCCCAGTGATATTATACTTTTTTATACCTCACAAAGGAATAATAATGTAATACATAAAACTTTAATTTTGAAAATGGCTTGAAATACTGTTCTTAATCTACTATATATTATTTTAGAAATAAAGGGACAATCATTTAGACAAAATGATTTAAGCATGAAATGTATATTTCATCATATTTCTTTTCCTGAATTATAAAATAGCAATTATATTTTAAATTAAATATCTTCTGCTCTTATATTATTTAGTAAAGAATTATACATTAATATTCTATCTTGAACATAACTATAAATTTAATCATCTTAAGATTTCTAGTTTATAATACTGAAACTTCCCCTTCATGGCTCAACTTACATTTTCTTGGAAAAGTTCAGGATGCATTCCTCGAACAAAATGTAAAGCAAACATCAACTGATCAGCCTAAAATGAAGAATCACACAATAATCAAGCTTTTTTCATAAATCTGTGACATTTAAAAAAGTCTATTCTTTAAACATACAGTTCACATATTAAGTACTTTGACTTCAAAGCATACTCTATTGTCAATGTTAGCACTGAATATTTATATAGGTCTTTATTAAGGAAGAAAAAAAATATTTCCAAATATTTTACCATTTAGTATGTCTTTGGCTAAAAGCAAAAGAATAAACTTAACCCAGTGACAATGGATAAGGAGACTTAGCTCTGGAAAAGTTCATTCAAAAGGATAAAAACTTAAGTAACTTGTATTTAACATAAGGAGCATGAGTATTTATATAACATAACCTAAGTAACATAATTAACTTATTTGGTTCATCCATTAATATGATAATCAGATTGATTTTCCAATTGCCATTGTACCAACAACACTTTAATAGAATTACATGGTCTAAGACCTGGAAGGAATGTCAGAAACCTTCTAGTGAGACCTAACCAATAATCCCCCCCTTAACAATATTCTCAATAGACAGTCATCCAGGGGGCAGCCAGATGGCTTAGTGCCTTGAGAGCCAGGTCTAGAGATGGGAGGTCCTAGTTCAAATCTGGCCCTCAGATACTGCTTAGCTGTATGTCCCTGGGCAAGTCACTTGACCCCCGTTGCCTAGCCCTTACCACTCTTCTGCCTTGGAACCAATACAGAGTATCGATTCCAAGAAGGAAGGTAAGGGTTTTTTTTTTAAATAATAAAATAAAATAAAGTAAACAGTCATCCAATTTCTGCTTGAAGACCTACAATTAAGGGGAACTATTACTCCTTAAGGTATTCCATTTTCTTCTGGACAGCTCTTATTTGGAGAATTTCTATATTACTTTATATTATATTTATATACATATTATATGATATATATGTATTTATATTATATTACTTATTTCTATAATACTTTTCTTTTGGAGGCTATTACCTCTTGTTTCAATAGATCCTCACTGGATAAATTCTCCAATCCTTCCCAATCCTTTAAACATTCTAGTCACTCACTGCATATGTTTCACTTTTGCTACATATTTCCTAAAATGTGGGGCTAAATACTAAATGTAATACTTCAGAGATGTCCAAATCAGAAAGCATAGTGGACCTACTCATCTTTTATAGAAGGCATATATTTCTGCCACACTTTAAAGAACAAAATTATTAAAGAAAATGAAAAAAATTATCTAGTATTCTACTTTTATCAGAATGGGAACTTAAGCAGATATGTAGATAGCTGAAGTTCCTCATCATTATCATGTTTCCTTAGATAGTCTGGGTTCTGGTTCCAAAACAGGCACTATAAGTTTTCAGATGAATATAGTGTCTGGCTAAAGAAAGCTTCTGTTTCCCTTAAAGTGAAGGTTTCCACTTTCCCTGTGGTTAAAAAAAGATGTTTAGGCTTTAAAATTATGTATTAGGAAAGAGAGACCTTACTTTTTTGTCACAGAGAACTTAAAGAAGATAGATAAACATATCAATAAGAACTTGAAAGCAAAGATTACCTCCAAATTTCAGGTTTATATTTTTCTAGTTATATTTGAGAGATACTAATATTATTGTTGACCATAAATATTGAAAACTTCAAGAGCATTGATAAATTGTTCAAAAGTAATATTAAAAATGTAATTACTATTATAATTTTGGCAGTAATATTTTTTGTATTCATGGGGACAGGTGTTCAATGGAGTAGTTATAATTAAAAGTAGCTAGGTTCAGTCAGTTAAGTCTACCTTTCACTAATCCTCTTAATAAGATAGCAGAATCGATTAGAAAGCAAATGCAAACGATATTTTATGTACATAAGATGTGCACTTGAAACATAAAGGTTCCCATTATTAAAAGAATGGACTAGATCAAAATCTAATATGTTTCAGTTAAACTCAAAAAGTAGGGATAGCAACCATAACTTCACAAGGCTACAACAAAAAATGGTTAATTTAAAAGAGGAAAGCAAAAAAACTTTATTTTGAAAATAGATAAATCATTAGTTAATATGATTTTTTTACAAGATGAGAAAAGCAAATTGCTAGTATCAAAAGTGTTAAATATTACAGAAAAAATAAATTAATAAACCTTTGTTAAATGATTCCTATATGCCAGGCACTGTGCTTAAGCATATTATTATATTATCAATAAAAAAGAAAACAAATGAAATGGATAACTACAAAAAATGTAAAATTCTCAATTCATTTATGCTTATTTTAAAATCCTCTAAAACAAGCCACAGAGGATGTTTTTTTCTATGTAACAAATAATATCTATCTAAAGCCAAAAACTAGATATCTTTGCAAAAGGAAAACACTAGAAGATTTTCCAATGAATACTAAGGTGAGGATACCCTATTTCCTACTATTATTTGATATAATCCTAGAAATGCTAACAAAAACAATAACATGAGAAGGAAATTAAGGCATGAACGTAATCAAACATAATAAAAATTATTCTTACATGCTGATGAAAAGATGATTTACTTAGAAAATGTTAGGGAGTTAGCAACCTATTGAGTAGCAACCTATTCAGTAAAGTAGAAATTTACAAAATAAACATATAAAATTAAACAGAATTAATTCTATAAAGCAGCAACAAAACCTAAGAAGAAATACTAGAAGTTCCACTCAAAATAACTTCAAAATAAACCAAGTATTAGGAATCAATTTACCAAGGAAGATACAATTAGAAAATGATCCTCAAAGAAATGAAGAAAAGGAAAACTATTTAATACTTGTTAAAAAATATAGAAAATTAAATCCACTGAGCAGATTAGAAAAGAGTAAAAAACTAAACTCAGTAAGTACATGTTTAATATACTGATATTTGACAAAAATTGCCAAGAAAACTAGAAAATAATTTAGAAGAAACTGGGTTAACATCACAGTCTCATATTATATACCATAATAAATTCAAAATAGAGATCTAAATATTAATATTGGTAGCACAAAAAATAAATTAAATACCTCTCGTAGCTCTGAGAATTCATGAACAAACAGTATAAAAGATCACAAAAGATAAAATATTTAATTTCAGCTAAATGAAAATGAAAAGCTTCTGGACAAACAAAATTAATGCATTTAGAATAAGAAAAAAAATTGCAGTAAAAAAAAAAAATCAGAGAGGTCTGATAGCTATGATTTATAGGGAAGTAAAACAAGTATATAAGACCAAAAACTATTCCCCAAGAAGTAAGTGGTCAAATAATATGAAGAAATAGTTCCCTCTATATTCCCCATAGGCCCACATACACAAACAAATTTAGAGCAGCTACCTTTGTATTAGCAAAGAACTGGATCCTCTTCTACTTTGTTGTCATTGCTTTTGTTCAGTTGTTCAGTCATGTCTGACTGTTCATCATTTTGTATGGGGTTTTCTTGACAAAGATACTGGAGTGGTTTGCCATTTCCTTGTCCAGTGGCTTAAGGAAACAGAGGTTAAGTGATTTGTCCAGCATCACGCAGCTAGTGAGTATCTGGAGCTGGTTTTGAACTCAGATCTTTTTTACTTCCTGGCAGCTAAACAGCCCAGTGGATAGTACCACATCTGGAATCAGAAAGATTCAGCTTCCCCAAGTTCAAATCTGGCCTCAAACACTTACTAGCTGTGTGACTTTGGGCAAAATGAGTTTGGAATAGGAAATGGCAAAACACTACAGGCTTTGTCCAGAAAACTCCAAATGGGTTACAAGGAGTCAGAAAAAATTGAAATAACTGAACAACACCTTCCTAACTTCTGGCCCAGAGCTCTATCTACTGATTCACCTGGCTTCCTCCAAGGCAAAGAGGCTTATTGAATTTAATATGTCCAAAACTGAATTATGTTTTCCTGTAAACCCTCCTCTTTTCCTAACTTCCTGATTATTATCAAGTGGACCACTCTCCTCTGAGTTAGCCAGGCTTATAGCCTAGGTGTCATCCTCAACTCATCACTCTTTTATCCCCCATATGAAATCAGTTCTCCAGTCCTGTTATTTATCTCTTCAAAATATCTTTCATGGGAATTTTGGGAAGATGGTGGCTTAGAAGCAGCAAGACTTCAGACCTCTGAAATCCTTCCACACTGAGATAAAAAACAAAATGTTGGGGGGGAGGAGGGGGCGGGAGGGTGAGAAACAAATCTAACAACAGGACAGAGCAGGGGAATCCTCCTGCTTGACTCTGCTAAAGAGGTAAGGAAAAAAAAAAAAGACCGAATTCTTGAACTGTTGGGTTTGAAGGTAAGGAAGAAGGAAGATCCCAGAATCTTTCCCCCATGTGCTGTGTGCGGTTCCTGGAATCTCTGGGCCAGCAAGGGTGCTAGTCGGGAGAGAGGGCCTTACTGGCACAGCTGTGCCAGGCTAAGGACTTTGAAAACATATGGTGGGGAGGCAGGTGGAGGAGAAATGCAGAGACAGAAACCTAGTCACAAACTCTCCATCTTGCCCCCACCCCCTTTTGCTCAATGTTTTGGTCTCAGGGCACATACAGCTCTGCAGATCAATTCCACACTGGTTTAATCCCTTCAAAAGTGCAAATAAGAAGTCTTCAGAGGGCGGGGAAACTCCAACACCCTTCCCCATAGACTGCAGTGAAAATAGCTACAAACTTCTGTTGCCAGCTGGGGAAGATCTTACAGCAGAGCTCATTAAAACCATTAGGTTAACCCAATCAGTCAACAAAGCAAAGAAAAAGGCCCTTTAGAAGAGAATAGCCCAAACCGACAAATGCAGCAAATAATCAGAGAAGCAAGATTACAGCCAATTACAGGGGAGAAAAGAAGGAAAAAATATGAGTAAAAAACAGAAAAAGAAAAAAGAAATTACAGTCAATAGCTTCTATCCAGGAAATGAACAAAAGAGCAAATGAAACAGAGGAAAAACAAGGAACTCCAAGAAAAAACACAGTAACTCCAGCGAATTGGACACAGGCTTTGGAAGAACTCAAAATACAATTCAAAAAACAATTAAGAGAGGCTGAAGACCATTGGAATAAAGAAATATATGAACTAAAACAAGAAAATAGTGTATTGAAAGCCAAAATTGAACAGCTTGAAAACAAGGCAAAGAAGGTGAAAGATGACCTACAAAGAAAAATCAGACCAGAAGGGGAAGGATGACCAAAAAAGCTGGGGACGAAATTCATTATTTAAAAATTAGAATTCAACAACTAGAAGCAAATGACTTCACAAGGCAGCAAAAACCTATAAAACAAAATCAAAAGAGTGAAAAATTTGAGGAAAATATGAAACACCTCATTGGTAGGAGTTGCAATCATAATATCTGACAAAGCCAAAGTAAAAATAGATCTGGTTAAAGGAGATAGGGAAGGCAATTACATGCTGATAAAAGGCAATATAGACAATGAGGAAATAGCAATACTGAACATGTATGCACCAAATGGTACAGCATCCAAATTTCTAAAGGAGAAACTCACAGAGCTCAAGGAGGAAATAGATAGTAAAACTATACTAGTGGGAGACCTGAAACTTCCCCTCTCGGATCTAGATAAATCAAACCAAAAAATAAAGAAGAAAGAGGTAAAAGAGGTAAATGAAATCTTAGAAAAATTAGTTAATAAATATGTTGAGAAAAATAAATAGGGACAAAAGGAATACACCTTCTTTTCAGCAGCATATGGTCCATTCTCAGAGACTGACCATGTACTATGACATAGAAATATGGCAAACAAATGCAAAAGAGCAGAAATAATAAATGCAACCTTTTCAGATCATAATGCAATAAAAATAATTAGTAAGGGTATATGGAAAGGCAAATAAAAAATTAATTAGAAATTGAATGATATGATTCTCCAATATCAGTTAAAGAGCAAATAATAGAAAAAATAATTTCATTGAAGAGAATGACAATGATGAGACATCCTACCAAAATCTGTGGGATACAGCCAAAGCAGTTCTTAGGGGGAAATTTATATCCTTGGGTGCATATATTAACAGATTAGGGAGGGCAGAGGTCAATGAACTGGGCATACAAATCAAAAAACTAGAAAGCAAAAAAATTAAAAATCCCCAGATGAAAAGTAAATTTGAGATCATAAAAATTAAAGGAGAAATTAATAAAATCAAAAGTAAAAGAACTATTGAATTAATAAATAAGACTAGAAGCTGGTACTTTGAAAAAAACAAATAAAATTGACAAAGTACTGGTCAATCTAATAAAAAAAAGGAAAGAAAACCAAATTAGCAGTATCAAAGATGAAAAGGGGGACCTCATCTCTAAGGAAGAAGAAATTAAGGCAATCATTAAAAACTATTTTGCCCAATTATATGGAAATAAATATAGCAATCTAGGTGATATGGATAAATATTTACAAAAATATAAATTGCCTAGATTAACAGCAGAAGGAATAGAATACCTAAATAATCCCATATCAGAAAAAGAAATTGAACAAGCCTTCAAAGAACTCCTAAGAAAAAAATCGCCAGGACCAGATGGATTGACAAGTGAATTCTATCAATCCTTCAAAGAACAACTAATCCCAATACTATACAAACTATTTGACATAATAAGCAAAGAAGGAGTTCTACCAAATTCCTTTTATGACACAAATATGGTACTGATTCCAAAGCCAGGTAGATAAAAAACAGAGAAAGAAAACTACAGACCAATCTCCTTAATGAACATAGATGCAACAGTTTTAAATAGAATACTAGCAAAAAGACTCCAGCAAGTTATTATGAGGATTATTCACTATAATCAGGTGGAATTTATACCAGGAATACAAGGATGGTTCAACATTAGGAAAACCATTCACATAATAGACTATATCAACAAGAAAACCAACAAAAATTACATGATTATCTCAATAGATGCTGAAAAACCCTTTGACAAAAATACAACACCCATTCCTATTGAAAACACTAGAAAGTATAGTGATAGAAGGACCTTTCCTAAAAATAATAAACAGTATATATCTAAAACCATCCACAAGCATCATCTGCAATGGGTATAAATTAGAAGCCTTCCCAATAAGATCAGGAGTGAATCAGTGATCACTTCTATTATTTAACATTGCACTAGAAACACTAACAGTAGTAATTAGAGAAAAAAATAAATTGAAGGTATTAAAATAGGTAATGAGGAGACCAAGCTATCACTCTTTGCAGATGATATGATGATTGTTATAAAGAAATAAGGCAAAAATGTTGATAATGGGGAAGAATGGAAAGAATAAAGGGGATGGCTGAGTTAAGGGAAGAATAGATTGTATATAGGAAGGTAAGGAAATGAATGGGAGTTTAGGAGGGGCTGCTCAAACAGGCTAGTCACAGGAGGCTAGAGACAGAGGATACTGGGAGAAAATAGACTGGATCTTTCAGGCAGGGAAGGTATCTCTATGATATAAGAGAAACTGGGTCAGCCAGAAATGTTTAGATGTGGTTGTAGAGTTTCTCTTGTTAATTTCTAAAGTCCTCTGAGGGAGAAGTCAAGAAGGCTCCTCCCTGCCAGTGAAACTGAATGTCTGCAGGAAGTCTGGGCTGGGTACTTCCTGCCCAAGATGGATGCCTAGGTTTTCCTCAAGAAATAAAGGGAAAATAATTTCTTCCCTCTTCACCCTTTGCCTTAATTCCAATACAGTGATTCATGGGAGGCTTTTGTATAGGTAACAAAGGGGATTTATTGATGGCAGGGATAAGATAAGGAAGAGAGGGTCTCAGGGTTTTGTAACTGCTGCTAGGGAGAAACTGGTGCTGGGGGAAGGATCACAGAGAAGGGAGTCAGACTGAGAGAGGCTGGCTCTCCCAGTCGGGGAAGTTTCACTCCCCTGAAGTAAAATATTTATCAGATCACTAAATAAGTGGGTGGCTTGATTTAAGGATATCCTACTTGCCTACAGAAGCTAAAACCCACGATGTCCAACCACCAAAACCACCCTTCCTCCCAGGGCCCAAAGGGAAATTCAGGGGAAATAGCAGGGATGTAATGGAGAGATCAGGAAGAGGTCCAGAGAAATCAGACTAGGTCCAAATGCCCCAAAAGACAAAAGCATAGGCCAAGGCAAAGCCAAAAGCCAAAGCCAACAGGCAAAAGCCCCTCAGTTGGAGCTTCAGCACTATTTATAGCCTCAGGCTCCAACTGTTTTTTGTGAACATTCTAAACTTCTAACTGCCAGGGCTGTTACAGTTGAATTTGCAAAAGCAAAAAGCTTCTGCTGCAAACCCTGCATTACATGATCTACTTAAAAAATTCTAGATAATCAACTAAAAAGCTAGTGGAAATAGTCAACAACTTTAGCAAAGTTGCAGGATACAAAATAAATGCACATAAATCATCAGCATTTCTATATATTTCCAACACATCTCAGCAGCAAGAGTTAAAAAGAGAAATGCCATTTAAAATCACCCTAGACAATATAAAATACTTAGGAATCTATCTGCCAAAACAAACACAGGAATTATGTGAACACAACTACAAAGCACTTTCCAAACAATTAAAACTAGATCTAAACAAGTGGAAAAACATAAATTGCTCATGGATAGGCCGAGCTAACATAATTAAAATGAACATCCTACTCAAATTAATTTGCTTATTTAATGCCATTCCTATCAAACTACCAAGAAACTTTTTTACTGAATTAAAAAAAACTATAACAAAGTTCATTTGGAAGAACAAAAGATCAAGAATATCAAGGGAAATAATGAAAAAAAAATGTGAAGGAAGGTGGCTTAGCAGTACCAGATCTTAAACTGTACTATAAAGCAATGGTCATCAAAACAACATGGTACTGAGGTAGCACCTCACAGCTAGCAGATTAGCCAACATGACAGCAAAGGAAAGTAATAAATGTTGGAGGGGACGTGGCAAAATTGGGACATTAATCCATTGCTGGTGGAGTTGTGAATTGATCCAACCATTCTGGATGGCAATTTGGAACTAAGCCCAAAAGATGCTAAAAGACTGCCTGCCCTTTGATCCAGTCATACCACTGCTGGGTTTATACCCCAAAGAAATCATAAGGAAAAAGACTTGTACAAAAACATCCATAGCCACACTCTTTGTAGTGGCAAAAAACTGGAAAACGAGGGTGTGCCCTTCAATTAGGAAATGGCTCAACAAAATGTGTTATCTTCTGATGATGGAATACTATTGTGCTCAAAGGAATAATGAACTGGAGGAATTCCATGTGAACTGGAGTGAAAGGAGCAGAACCAGGGGAACATTATACACAGAGATGGATACACTGTGGTAAAATCAAAAGTTAATGGACTTCTCTACTGGCAGCAATGGAATGATCCAGGACAATTCTGAGGAACTTAGGAGAAAGAACACTATCCACATTCAGAAGAACTATGGGAGTAGAAACACAGAAGAAAAACAACTGCTTGAACATATGGGTTGATGGGGATATGATTTGGGATGTAAACTCTAAACGACCACCCCAGTGCAACTATCAATAATATGGAAATAGGTCTTGATCAATGACACATGTAAAACCCAGTGGAATTGCTCGTCGGCTACGGGGAGGTTGGGAGAGGTTTGGGGAGGAATGAAAGAACATGAATCATATAACCATGGAAAATTTTTCTAAAAAAATTAAAAATTAAAAAAAAATACCTTTCATATATATCTCCTTTACTCCTTTCACATTTCAACCACCCTCATCACCTCACAACTAGAATATTGCAATAATCTATTGGTTCATCTCCCTGCCAAAAATATCTCCCCACTCTAAACTCTCCCCACTCAAGAGTCAAAATGATCTTTTTAAAATACAGGCCTGATCATTTTACTCTACTATTTAAAAAAATTCCAGACAGGCTCTATTGCTCTCAGGTTCAAATATGAAATCCCATGTTTGACCTTAAGCCCTTTATAACCTCCCCTTTTCTAGTCTTGTTATATCTTATTTCTGCCAGTGGCATTGGCCTCCTTGCTATTTCTTTCATTCCATCCCCTACCATGAACATTTTCAAGGTTATTGTTACCCATACCTGCAATGCTCAACCTTTTCACCTCTGACTTCTCATTTTCCTGTCTTCCTTCAAGTCTCAATTAACGTTTTACCTTCTATGAGTAGACATAGACAGAGGGTG
Source organism: Gracilinanus agilis (assembly GCF_016433145.1). Classification (NCBI taxonomy): domain Eukaryota; kingdom Metazoa; phylum Chordata; class Mammalia; order Didelphimorphia; family Didelphidae; genus Gracilinanus; species Gracilinanus agilis. Next base: position 182,865,256 of record NC_058132.1, on the reverse strand, counting down.
AGGGTGAGAGCTCAATATGATAGAATGATTAATAAAATTAAAATAAGGCATGAGAAAGAAGAATGCATAAGGAGGAGGGGGAAGAGAAAAAGAAAATGAGACAAATTATTGCATATGAAAGAGCACTCACAGTGGAGGGGAAGATGAAGTGGGGAAGTGAGCATGTGAACCTTACTCTCATCAGAACTGGCTCAATGAGGGAAGAACATAACACAGTCAATTGGGTAAGGAAAGCAGAAGGGGGAAGAAAAAACAAAAAGGACGAGCTGATAGAAAAGAGGGCAAATTGGGAGAGATGGATGTCAGAAACTCAACAGGGGTAAATAGGATGGAAAGTAATACAGAGTAGTCATAATGACACAAAAATGTTTTATAAGTCTCTCTAATAAAGTCCTCATCTCTCAAATGTCTTGAGAAACAGTTCAATATATAAGAATACAAGTCATTCCCCAGTTGATAAATGGCCAAAGGATATGAACAGGCAGTTGTCAGACTGTCAGACAGGTAATCCAAGTTCTCTACAGTCCTGAAAAAAAAATGCTCCAAACCACTATTACTTAAAGAAATGTGAATTAAAACAACTTTGAGATACCACCCCATACCTAGTCTAAGAGTGATATATTTGGAGAGGTCCCTGGGATATTAGTGGGATTAAAGACTTGAATGATTGAGTCTGTCTGGGCCACTCTCCAATATGTCCCTTGTATAATTCTCAGAAGAAAATGTATGTTTTATAATCTATAATGTAAAGTTTAAATTCTTTTGAGAATAATTTCAGGATAAGAATCTTGCCATCTCCCCAGAATCCAGACTACGAACCTGTTTGGTGAAGACACCATGAAGATGCCTGAAAAGCCTTCACTGTACCATGAAGACCAAATTTGAACTTTGGGGTGCAGTTGATTGAACTATGGGGAGTGGAAATTGAGTTGTATATATTGTTTTAATTGAACACTAATATACCAATAGGGGACTGCCCCTAAATTGGTTTTCTGTCAATGCGGCTAGTTTTATCCATTTGTTTATCCATTTCTTTTATCCCCCAAATTCCTAAAATTTTAGAAGTTGTCTATGTTTACAGGTCCAGTGAAGAAAAAAGACCAACTTTTTTTTTGCCGGACCTCAGGGGGAAATGTTAATTGGAATTTGGGAAATGCCATCTAAAAGCATATATATATATATA
>NC_058132.1:182789040-182863715 GCF_016433145.1 Gracilinanus agilis | reverse complement strand
ATTTTCTATGGACACGTGGGGACCTTAAAAACTACATTTCCCGTGGTCCAACGGGTTTCCTGTTTTGGAGTACGTATTCAAGGTGAGGGACAGCTTTAAATAGGGGGAAGTGACTTTGAACTGGTCTCTTTGGCTACCTCAGCTAGCAGGCACGGGAAGAGAGGAGAGGTAACAATAATGGCAGAGGCAGCAGTTTTGAATTCTTACAAGTGCGTGGTCTAATGATTTTATCCCTATCAGCATGGCTTTAATTAAAATACTAATTTATATTATTTTATCAGTCTTTTATTATTTTTAATCGTAACACCCTGCTTTTCCTTCCCAGTGTCCTTTGCTCTAGGTTTAACCATTGCTCTGTCACTCATCTTATCCAAACATTCTAAAATCTCCCTGCAAATCTGTCCTTACAATTGAAACAATAAACAATAGAAAAAATAGGGAAAAGAACCTTGGGAGAGGTCTTTGATACGGGATCTCGGAGGAGAGGGTAAGAACTCTTGGGTACCTCGAGATCTAGAGAAGGCCACGAAAGGATTTCCTTGAGACAGCTGGACACCCTGAAGACCTGCGTTGTTCCTGAATGAATCTGAGACCATTGAGGAAGAGTTCCAGGATACACCAGGGCTTGAAGGGTCAAAGAACCCCCTCCCCCAAAGCCTTAGGCCAATCGAGAAGACTCACAGGCTGTTCTGCCTTACAACAGAGACCCCTGATATCAATATCAATCTGTATTTAGCTCAGGGATAAAATATACAGAAGGGAAGGTGAATTCCCGGTCTTGCTGTTTGGCTTTACCAGGAAGGACCTTGATTTGGGTTAGATTAGTGACTGTCTTATCATCACTGCCCTTCTCCCATCTCCTACAATATTAATAACAATAATAATAAAACCTTAGAAACCAGTCAGATCAAGAGATTCTTAGCAAATGGATAAAGAGGGAACAAGAGGGACAGGGAAAGCTGACGGTTCAGGCCTTGACTCCATCTGACCAAGGCCCCCTGCTGTGCAGCTCGACCTGGCAAAGGGGCTTGACCTGAAGTGCGGTTCTCAGCCAGCCAAACCGGGGACCTAATAATATTATCCCCTGAATGAAACCCTTACCAGGCTACCACCATCCACCTATCTCTCTAATACATCCATATTCAGAAAACATCCCTCACCCTCTTGGTAAGGGTGTATAGGAGAATGGCCCAGACAGACTCACTCATTCAAGTCTGTAATCCCACTAACATCCCAGGGACCTCTCCAAAAATATCATTCTTACACTATCAAATTGGCTATTATGATAGAAAAGGAAAATGAAAAACTTGGTGGGGTTATGGGAAAGGTAGGATGTGGATGCATTGTAGGGGAATTGCGAATCGATTCAATCATTCTGAAGAGCAATTTGGACTTAGGTCCAAAGGGTAAAAAAAAAAAAAAAAAAAGGCACCCTTTGACCCAGCAATACCATTACTAGGTTTGTATCCCAGAGATAAAAAACCAAAAAGGGGAAAGACTGATATGTACAAAATATTTAAAGCAGTTCTTTTTAGAAGGGGCAAAGATTTAGAAAGTAAGGAGATATCCATCAATTGGGGAATGGCTCAATAAGTTAGAGTATATGATTATAATGGAATATTATTGTGCTGAAAGAAATGACAAGTGGGAGGAGTTCAGAAAGACTTACATAAACTGAAGCAGAGTAAAATAAGCAGAAACAGGAGGACATTGTACAGTGACAAGAATACTTTATAATGAACAACTGTGAATAACAGCTATTCTCAACAATACAATGATCCAAAACTATTCTTAAGGACTCATGATAAAAATGCCTTCTACTTTCAGAAAAAAGAATTGAATCTGAATATAGACCAAAACAAACTTTCTTAATTTATTTTTCTATTTCAGTTTTCTTCCATAAAAGGGTTAAGAGGAAAGAAGAGAATTTGAGACTCAACTTACTTTGAAAAATATTGGAAACTGCTTTTACATATAATTGGGGGAAAATAAATTAAATTAAAAATAAAAGAATAGAATTTTGCCTTCTGCTAAAAGACTTTCCTAATCCTCCTTAATTTCAAGGCCTTACCTCTGAGGTTACACACACATACACAGATTAGCCGCATATCTTACTTGTACATACATGTTTACATGTTGTCTTCTTTATTAGGTTGTGATATTCTTCAGAGCAAGGATTATTTTACCCTTTTTTGAATCCTCAGGGCTTAGTACTATGCCCGACAGATAGTAGACTATTAATATATACTAGTTAATTGACTGATTGGCATTATACAAGTTCCTTAAGAACAGGAGATTCTTTTCCAGGCATGGGCAAGGTCAAATAAAGTCCCTTTCAATAATGAATTTCTTTTATTCGGATTCTGCACATCACTTAACTTCTCCATTAACAAACCTATGAATTTCAGTTTCTTAATCTGGAAAAGAAAAATAATAATACTTGGACTTCCAAATACAAAGGGTTAATAGAGGATCAAAGTAAGCTAATGGTTATAAAGTTTTTTATAAGTCACAAAAATCTACAAAAAGCAAGTGGTTATTACTTCCTTTTGGGAGGAAGATTATGAAGTTGGTACATACAGGGGATGCCATAAATACAATATAACTTGATTTCAGTCAACAAGTCAATAGGCATTTCTAAACAATTACTAGTTGCTAGGTACTGTGCTAAGGGCTAGAGATACAGAGAAAAGCAAAAGCATAACCACTTAAACTTTAAGGAGCTCACATTCTAAGGAGAAGAATCAACATAAAAACAACTAGGTACATTCAAGGTATATACTGTATAAATGAGAATTAATCTCAAAGGGAACGAACTAGCATTGATTTCAGCAAGGCACTTTGCCAAGACATTCAAGATAAAATGCAGGCAATGGTGGTGAGATACGGGCAGGATAATAGTACAAGTAAGAAGATTAGAAATTGCTTTAATGAACAGACCCAAACAAAGAGGGCTGATTAATGTGTCATTGTCAAACTTGATAGATATCTTTAACTGAATGTTGTTGCATACTTTCCTTGATCTTATTCTACTCAGTATGTTTAATCAATTAAGTAGGAGAAGACACAGATGATCTGCTTATCAAAGGTCCAGAGCCTCTGGGAGCCTAAGGCACAAGATGGCTTGTACCACCAGGGACTGAGAACCACCACTGATGGAGAGCCAAGCACACTATCCTTATACTGAGCATCTTCATAATCATTCGATTACCTCTCTTCTTTAATGTTTGAGAAAACAAGTTCAGGTTACTCTTTGTCTTAATGAGACTCTTGGGGATAGGAGCTGCAGTTGTATAGGACTTCCTTATTTTATGTCTGGCAAATACCAACCTTGCCGAATGCCTGTGATCCAGAGTTGCCAGTTTGTTTAGGAGAAAACAGTCTTCTCTTTAGATTGAGAGCCCTTTGAAGGTAGACTTTTAATTTTGCTTTTTGTATCACTGGCGCTTAGCACAGTGCCTCACACATACTAGGTGCTTAACAAATACCTACTGACTAGAGACCACTCAACTCTATCCACTTCATCCCTCCCTTTCCCAAGTTTCTCTCCTTCTCAGCTTATATTGTGCTCTCTATAACTTCTGCTCTATTGTAAGCAAACTTTCTTTTGCCTTCACCATCTTCATGATCCAATATTCTGAAATTCCTATCTTCCTTCTACCTATTAATCTCTAAACCTATCCTTCATCCTCAATAAAATCTCCTACACCCCAGCCTAATGTCCTAGTCTATCTCCACTGCTCTGGTCTCAGTTTCCCTGCTTTGTAGTCTTGACCCTATGGTTAACCAGATCAATTACACAAATTGGGTAAGGGCTAATTCTTAGTCTTCATCCTTCTTTACAAAAACAGCCTACAGCCAAGTCAGCATAGTAGACATCTCAGCACAAAGGGGAACTTAAACTTACATTGCTTTGAACCAGCAATGTCATTTTTGTTTATAATTAGTCACCATCATCATCTTAAAAATAAAGATTAAGTTGTGCATTCTGCATGATTTTTATACATTAAACAAAAATCATTTCCTTTCTCATTAATACTGATCTAATTTTGTAAAGAAAAATAAAGTAGGTAATAGATTTATTAAATATCTTAAAACATCTTTAAGGGGGCAGCTGGGTAGCTCAGTGGATTGAGAGCCAGGCCTAGAGACAGGAGGTCCTAGGTTCAAATCTAGCCTCAGACACTTCCCAGCTGTGTGACCCTGGGCAAGTCACTTGACCCCCATTGTCTACCCTTACCACTATTCTGCCTTGAAGCCAATACACAATATTGACTCCAAGACTGAAGGTAAGGGCTTAAAAAAACAAACAAACAAACAAACAAAAATAAATAAATAAGTGAAGAGATAAATAAATAAAGCATCTTTAAAATAATTAGATCAAAATTAATGCTCAATTAATTATGAAATTTAAAATGCATATGCTGTCTTTGTTTTCTTTATATTTATTTCAAAAAGAAATAAAATTGTTAGTATTTGAGATAGATGAGGCAACAAATATTTAGATACATTGATTCCTTATTTTATTGCTTTTAAAGATGTGCAGATTCAGACATTGTATGATTATTTAACATATGAAATTATCCCTTGACCTGTTAAGGTTATAGTCACCACTACTTATAACAGGAGAAATACTTTGATAAAATTAATTTGTTTTTCTATAGTATTCAGTTAATCTCACTCTGCTTAAATTCCAATATAAATGATACTAAAAATCTAAGGATAAATGTAACTCCAAAAAATCATTTCAGAGATTGCCTTACTGATGTATTTAACATAGGAATGATCATTAAAAAATGAAAGAACATCAGGAAACTGAAATTTGTTCGATATAGGAGAATGGATAGAAATAATTCAATTCCTCACTCTCTATTACGCCAACTGATAATATTCAGTAAGAACTTAAGAAATGTGAAACCATAGAACAGAATCCAGAGAGTAGGACCCCATTTAACAAGATTATTATCTAGTCGCCAAATTCATATTTTAATATAACTAGACACCTCAAATTACCAAGTATACTTATTTATCAAGTATGTTACACCAAAGTACCAGAACATAAATGTCAAAATAAGAAATTTAAGAACCTTCTGAAATCCCTGGGACTATACTTATATCACAAAATGTACCTTACTGTGTTGCCTTAAATATTTTTGTTAGCAAATTTTAATTTACCTGTTTTATTAGTGTACAAAGCTATAATTTAATTTCAGATTTATTGCTCTGCCAGAGAAATTAAATTTACTCATTTGTTCTGTTAGCTACTCTTGATTTACAATTGTTTTTTTTTTTTAATTTTTTTTTTTTTACCCTTGTACTTCGGTGTATTGTCTCATAGGTGGAAGATTGGTAAGGGTGGGCAATGGGGGTCAAGTGACTTGCGCAGGGTCACACAGCTGGGAAGTGGCTGAGGCCGGGTTTGAACCTAGGACCTCCTGTCTCTAGGCCTGACTCTCACTCCACTGAGTTACCCAGCTGCCCCCTTTACAATTGTTTTTTACCTTCTTTCTTAGTGGTAACTTTTGACAATTTAATGGTGAAGTTTAGAATTAGAAGTTTCTGAGTTGCCATGCTTCCAAAATGAATATTAATATCCTAAGATTATGCTTCCAACCTGCATGGTATTTTGCACAGAGAACTTCTGAATTTTTTAATAACTACAAGAAAAAACAATTTGGAAAAAAAATCCACCATCTAGATTAATAAAGGTAAGAGTATTAGAGTCTATACCAGGCCTAGAAAATTATTTTCTGATCTATCTCACAGATCAAGACCATCTACTATAGGAGGTACTAAAAATGCTTTAGAGGCTTGTAGGTGGCATGGAAATTTTGAGTTAAATCAGAAATTCAAGCCACAAACAAATGTGGATGCCTTTGCTCTTGGTAAGGGCTTTTAAAAAGTATTTTTGAAGAGACTGACTTTGGCCAGAAAAATAAGGCTCCTATGTCTATAGGAGGACATAGATGAGACATCATTCATGAACTAGTAATTAATGAACTAGTATATTAACCTCTATTTCCAAGGCTAGTTTTTGTTGTACTGAAATCATCTTTATGACTTAATTTGGCTCACCTTTTTAATATCACCTTCTGGGCATCTGAGTACAAAACAGTTATGAGGAACTTCAGGTGTGCCCTGATTCTTGGCTAGTATACTGTGCTGTGCAATTTAGAGACAGAGGAGCTTCATTCAGCTGAATCAACCATATTGTTCTCAATGCCTACCCATGTTCAGTATCCTTCTCCTGCTATGACTAATTAAATCTGCTTTTATTAACTGGTGAATGACCTACAGGTTTCTCATTTCATTCCAATATCAAACATAGTTCTAGAGATAGGCCTGAGTCTGGCCCAGCCTAAAACACAAGGAATAAATTATACTCTCTACTCCATTCCTTCTTTTCCTCCTTTGCCCAATCAACTAATTGCAAGACTCAAATCACAAATCATAGGTCTAGAAGCAAAGGTAACATAATATTATGCTCTGTTAATAATTACCACAATTACTCCAGAAAATAAGAAGTCTCCCTAGCACACATTAGAAGTCAGACTTTTCCTGTGCAAAAGGAAAATGTGTGAAGCCATCTCAGGAACTATGATACCCCTATTTTCAATATAAATGTTAACTTGTAGAATGACAGTCCTCCACCCCTGCATTTACTGCTCCTGAGGCCTTGGTTGGCTATATATAATATCCTTAAATAAATCTCATTTGTAGTTATAGTTCTTGTGTTTGGATTTTTCTCTTTTTTCCATCCTTGATGAGAACAACAAACTATCACATAATCACTCATTTAATGAAACCTTTGAAACGAGGAATGCAAACCAATCAAGTCTCATTGATACTTCCAAGAACCCACAGAAATGTCATCATTCAAATTGCTATAGTGCATGGAATAGCCTTGAAAATTTGAACAGATTTTTTTTTTTAAAGAAAATCCTTTCAAATTTCCTAATTCAATAATAAGCAAAAAAGAAAGCATTCTGGTCATCTTCATTCCATATTGTTAACCCACCTTCAACTTCTGACTAAATACTTTTGCTCCCTTGCAGGAGGATGAATTCTTTTTTGGTTAGGACACACTATATCCATCTTGCCTCACCATCTTGCATTCTGGTCATCTTCTTACCAGACCGTGCCTCCCATCCCTGACCCTATCTTCCATTCCCTTGAGCAATTCGAATGATGACATTTGTATGGATTCTAGGAATAATCAATGAGTAGACCTAATTGGTTTCCTTTCTCTATTTAAATTCCTACATACTTTAAGAACAACAATAAGATCATTATTAACAAGGCTGGAAAAAGATGTGTCAGTCCATGACCCTATGACTGTTTCTTATACCCATATGATTTTCCAGACCCAGAATTCCTTCTTAGAAATTATTGTCTTATATGTGTTGCATTTTCCTATTAGAATGTAAGCTCCTTAAGGGCAGAGATTATCTTGGTTTTTGTAAACACAATCTGGAGGATTTTCCATAATCGCCACATATTCCTGTTATCCCACTTTGGGGACCTATAGGGTAGTTATTCTACCTTCAAATTCTGTGGGGAACAGAATATAATCATAAGTTCATTCTAGAAGGCATTTCCTAGTGCAACTACTTCCTATAAACAGACTCTCCTATTGTCATTGATGGAAATTAAGATTGCTATAACTCTTAGTATCAGTCTGGACATTAAACTAGGATAGCAAAGTGTTATGTAAAATACAATAATTTAGTTGGGTTTTTGTTTTGGGTAAAATGAAATCTGCCAGCTATCTTATAACTATCTAAAATATTTAGATTATTATCTGAATAACAGGAAATTACATAAGTTAATGCTTTTTATTAAAACTGTTACAGACAGCTTGCACTATTTTGTTTAGTTTATTTAAAAAGTCCAAATTTACTGTTACAAAACAAGTCAAACATTTTTTCTGTGCCAGGTCAACTCACTTGTAGTTCAATGTGGCATGCATTCTAATAACCAAAAATCCTTGTTTCTCTCTATTTTCAGATAGCCTATTGTTGTCATATTGCCATCACTGACACAACAGCAAAACTCAGCATGAAACAAATCCTGGCATGCAGTTTAATATTATGCTGATTGCTGAAAGCAGGGAAAGCTTTCACTAAAATATGGGATTGGTTTCATTGTAGCTGAGGTCAGTGTGCCGAATCTTGAGCAATGCAGCTTGTTACTTGATGATTAATGTGCTTTCTGATTTTCTATTAAGAGAAGAACTATTGGTTACGGAATACATGCTGCATACTTTAATGTTGCTAATTTTGAAATATGAATTCTGCAGTTATATACGTGGCTTAGGGTCCTAAACCACAGCATTTCCTTTAATGATCCTTAATTTTAAAGAGAAGAAAAGTGTTTTTCAAGTGAAACAGAAACAAAAAATTACCAAAACATTTCAGATATTTAAAAACAAATGATTTAATGGTTAAACCTTTCCCATTGCTTCTAATTAAAAAACCTATTTTAATATAACCCTCTCCAGACAGATAATTGTGAAAATATCTAGATAATGAACACTTATGATGCCTCTTCCTAATTACAAACTATGATACTGTGAAGAATTTAAATTCTTATATTAAATAAAGTGATAAGAAAATATGTGGATATAACTAAGAAACAAATATTTAGATTTATTTATCAGCAAGAAACATATTTATAAAGGCTAGGAATCATTTAAATCAGTAATAAAGATGTTTATTTTAATCTTCTTTAATCAAGGAGGGGAGGTGGTGGTTGAAGAAGAGGGGTGAATTGAGTCCTTCAATATACTTTGCATGCAATTATACTATTATTTCCTCCCCACAATGAATGGGGGTTTACTGGTTTCTGTGATGCAGATTCTGCTATGTAAGTGATCTAAAGAATACCTAGTGCAGCATTATAGACACAGCAAGTATAGGAATGGGATTATAGAAGGCTGAATTTTGGTAGGGTTAAGACTAAGAATATTGGATGCTTTCTCCAGAGTTACTAGCATGAGCTCATTCCAAGAATCCTGGAAGGGATCCTGGAATGTACAAGGAGCTGGAGGAAGGTGTTTGAGTGAGCAACTGTCACTTCTTGTCCTGAGCTAGGAGAGGAAGACTCTTCTGAGTGTTTCCTACTTTAACCTTTTGTAGAAGGGAAACCTTTAAACTGCATTTGGAGGTTCCTTTTTCACTGGAGAGAACATCTTACAGAAGATCTATCTATACCTCATGTTTTACCAACACTGCCTGAGAGAAGGTTTACTTAAAATCCTGTTTGTTGGTCTCTGAGGTTTCTACTTCAGAGCCATACTAAGCTCTGAGTGAACTTAGCCATCTTGGGTTCATTCTTAGTAAATTTGGAGACAACTTCTGAGATAAATAACTAGACCAACAACTGAGGATTATAGTCGTGTAGATTAGAAAGGTTTGGTGGGAAACTAGCTAGAGCCAGGGAGTAATAGAGTAGCCAGAAGAACTGAAGAGTCCATCATGAGATGGATGTAGATTAAAGGGTTGGAGTATTAGGACTTAGAACTAGGGCATCCTTGTGTTTTAATCCTCATATTCTACCCTGGGTTTCTCAATAAACATAGATACTTTTAAACATAGAATTTTTATACAAATTAGTCTCCAAGGCTTGTGTGCACTGGCCCAGTGAAGGAAGGCTCACTTTGCCTTCCCTTCACAATAGGGAATTGAGATACTTAGACTTTTTTTTTCCCACAGAAAAGTAAACAAATAATATCCTTTTATTTTTAGAGCTCTGGTGAAAGAATAAACTTCCAAATGACATCCCATTTTTTTAAAAATTGTAAACTAACCTACCTCTGGGTTAGTCACACTGTGCTTCGTAACTCTTACAAACAGTCAATTAAGTATCTAACCCAGTTTCCTATTATAGATATCACCATCTTTCCATATTATTTCTTCACAAGGGATCAATAACAATTTGATGAACAAATGAATGGGTATGAAGTTTTTCTGCCTTTATCTGTTCTACCAGGAACTATACGTAAAAATTATTTTGTCTTAGTACTCACAGTATCTTTAACTTAGAATCTTAAAAGATCTTGTAAACATATCATCTTGCTTAAAGTGGATGATTAATTCTAACAGTGCTTTTGTCAAGTCACTATTGACACTATTTTATCATAGGTTCTTCAGAGAGCTACAGGATTTGCTATTTATATTGGTATTTATGTCTAGACTTCATGGTAGGTAGTGGACCACTATAGTTACAAGAAAAAAATATTTTGAGACCAGTTTCATTTTTAAAGAAGTTTATATTACCCTGATAGTCTTCCCTTTGGCAAGGAGATGCACCATTTTTTGCCAGTTGTAAAAACTGAATGAGAAAGCATCAAAAGTTCAAATCTGTTTTATGAAGATTTCTGTTTCTCTTTGCTGATAATTTCTTTTAGAATTAAATATTTCACCTTTATAGGTCTAGGGGAAAATTATCACTGTACTAACAATTTTTTTTCAACAATATTCACTAGAGTAGACCATAAAACTAGGTTTAAACAAATCTTGAATGATACTAGTGTAATAGCTATAGATAATTAAAATCTATTTCAAATACCCTAAAACATCCTCAACAGGATTACTTCATCTGAAAATAGCAAAATACAATAATCTTTAGGGTTCATAAGAAAAATTAAAATTCATTATTAAGTATAAAATGAAGAATTATCAATCCAATTTCAGTCAGAATATATATGTATGCCTATATAGTGTACATACACACACATATTATGTACATATGTTATGTCATCACTTGGAATTATTCTTTCTTACTATCTTTAAAAGACCATTTTAATATGTAAAATTTACCTTTTTATATAAAAATGCAAAAGGAGCATATTAACTTATAAAATCATTGTGATCTGTATGAAATACATTAACATTAAAACTGCTTAAAGAAATGTCATGGCTATAAAAGATCATTTTTTCTAAAAATTACATATAAAATATTTTTCTCTCAATATCTTCCATAATTATCTGGGACTGAAAAGCCTTCCAGGAAGTTCTTTGTGTCTTTGGTCAAGCCTTTTGTAACTGTAGTATACAATATTTTCAATATGCTATGTCATAATAAGCTTTTTTTTTTGTCCTAGTGGAACTATGATTTCATCACTGTGAGGAATTCCCAAATCAACAAACTGTCTATAATTTATCATCTCAGATTGCACCAAGAGGTTAAGTGACTTTAGCATGGTTATACAGTTACTATGTGTCAGAAGCAGAATTTGAATCCATGTCTTGCTGGTTTCAAAGACAGCCATCTATCCATTAAAGAAATTTGTCTTAATTACCTACATAAAAGGAAGGACACACAGTATGCATGGCAAAAATAACCATTATCTGCTATGCTAGAGAAATAGGGACATCAGTCAAAATTTCAAATAAAAATTAAGAATTAATTTGTTACTCTAATCAGTGATGGCAAATCTTTTAGAGGGGTGGGAGTGAGAAATGTCCTCAGGCACCCATGGAGAGAGGGAGGAGAGCGGTCTACCCCACTACCCCACATCCCTCTAATTTTCTACTAATGAACTCTGCAAGCACGCCCACAAAGAGGTCTCTGAGTGCTCTCTCTGGCAGATATGCCATAGGTTTGCCACAACAATCCTAGATCATATGCCTTCAAAGACTGAAACAAGTGAAAAACAGTGATTTACAAGCATACAAGCATTTGTCAAAGCCTGGTAAGCAAAACAAAGTCCTACACAGAGCAGGCACTTAATATATATTTGTTTAAGAGTCAATTTTCCTTCCAAAAGAGCAGGAATAGTAAATAGTAACTCTCAGATAACTTTATAGACTACCTATGCTGATGATTGGAGTGAAAATTGTTTGAATAAACATTAAATATGCCTTTACCTAGAGCTATCCAGTTGAAATTCTAAAGAACCAGTCACAATTTCTACCAAATAAAAGCAAAAGTGTATTATATTTTTAAATAAAAAGTTCCATCTATGAAATGATATTTGCAAATTGTCATGATTGCACTTACCTTAAACAGACAACGACATACATATTCATATACCATATGTTTTAATGAGCTGACAAGAGACTGGATTCTTTGTTCAGTATTTTCGGAATCCTGTATACAGCAAATGGAAAAGTCAAAAATATCATAAAGTCGATAGGCATTCTAACATATTAAAAAAGATTCCTTGGGGGGCAGCTGGGTAGCTCAGTGGAGTGAGAGTCAGGCCTAGAGACGGAAGGTCCTAGGTTCAAACCCAGCCTCAGCCACTTCCCAGCTGTGTGACCCTGGGCAAGTCACTTGACCCCCATTGCCCACCCTTACCAATCTTCCACCTATGAGACAATACACCGAAGTACAAGGGTTAAAAAAAAAAAAAAGATTCCTGAAAAGCTTATTCCTTCCAACTCAATAATTCCTAGAATATGTACATTTTCATTCACAAATAATATAAACTGATTTGATTAAAATTGTTTTAACTCTGGCAAAAGAGAAGAGAGGAAAATAATAGAATGAATAAATGCTCTAATTTAGAATTTTTTAGCAGAAGTACTAAAGAATCCCTCTCTCAAAAATTAATACATAAGGTTCAAATCTGGCCTCAGACATCTCTTGGCTATGTGTCCCTGGGCAAGTCACTTAACCCCCATTGCCTAGCTCTTACCAATCTTCTGCCTTGGAACCAATACACAGTATTGACCCCAAGGCAGAAGGTAAGGGTTTAAAAAAACTAAAAAATATATATAATGCATTTATATAATGTGTTCAATATTATTTTAATAATAAATTTTAATTTTGATATATTTAATGTATCTTTAAAAGACTATAATAATATAACCTCTAGACCTGGAACAGATTGGAACTGGCCCCATAAAATAGGGATAGAACTTTTGATTATGATATGTTGATATCATAATCAATATTGATATCATAATCAACATTTTGAGCTAATTGGCTACAATTCAGATATTAATGACTATCATTTTTCTTAAATTAGATCACAACAATACTTGCAATTGAAACTGTTTATATATTCACCAAAGAAAGTTAAGAATAAGTCCAATGGAAAAAAAAAGAATAAGTCCAATGTCTGTATGACCAAGTGTGGATTTTGGAAGAAAGAGAAGTATAACTTTTTTTTACTCTTGGTAATTTTAGTAATAAATTACATCTAAAGTACAATAAAATAGTATATATAATGGCATCTAAGAGTCAATTAACCTAATGATCACACAATTATGGTTATTATGGCAAACCTGGTTCAAGAGATATAAACTTTACATATTAGAATAACATGATGAGAGTTTTTATTTAGTTGGATTATAGATTGAGACTTATTTTCTTGCCCTCAATATTACTAGGATATTACAGATGCCATGATGGAGCTCTCATATATCTTGTTGGTTGACATAAAAAAATAGAATTATATTAATTTGGCACCAATTAAAATTTTAATAAAATAGATCAAATATATAATACTATAATGTTTGCAAAGAGCTTTAAATATATTATTTCATTTGATTCTAACAACATCCCTGTGAGGTAAGTGATATTATTATCCCTATTTTGTATATAAGGCAACTGAACTTGCCAAGGGACAAAAAACCTGAGTGATTGATACAGGATTCACACTGAAGTCTTCTTAACTCCAAGTCCAGGATATTATGGACTACATCATCATAATTTACTTTATAATGTTATGACTTTTTAAATTATCTATAAATCTAAATAAAAAGTTAAGGAATTGTGCTGTAGGAAAACAAGTAAAAATGAATTATAGATTTCACTTTGCCTGTTCTCTACAGGATACAAACTCTTAGACAAAGGAAATAAAGCAGAAAAACAGTTTAAGAAATGCCATCATCAAGTCTTTTTCCAATCATTTCTGAACATCTTAAAAGTCTAATTGTATACTTGCTAAAGAATTTCACAATATTTCTTGGCAGAATACTACTTTATTTCATTTCATTATGTGAATTTTAATTTAGTGTAAAAACAATGCAATGGGTTGAAATGGTTTTAAGTCTGCAAGGGAAAAGAAATACTAGGTATAGAAATGTCACATAACTGGAAGCAACTGCTACAGTGCCAATATGAGATACTTTACAGTCCAGTAGTCATGTCAATCAAACATGGCAGTTTGCCCTGAAGGGCACCAAGGCCACACAGCTTAAAGTCTGGAAATATCTGTGGCTATTCCGACTTCTCACACTAAAGGTATGACCACAGATGATGATCTGGTCCACTTGCTTTCATGTGTATTTATTCCAAATTCTATTTTAGAAACGATTTCAATAAGAAACATTGATAGGGGAACAATTAATGATAGAGACACTATGTTGCTTCCTTTAAAAACCAAACATTTAAAAATGACATTAATGAAAAAAAACATTGTGTTCTTTCTTCAAACAAAAAGCAAAGTGACCTGCTTGACTAGGAAATTATTGTAATTGTTTACAATACCTGGAAAAATAAACATTTAAAAATGTTAAGATCATGGTGATATTTTAGCATGATCCAAATTTAGTTGAATTTAGTTTAGTTTATACTATATAATGGGATTATACACTGTTTTTATGGGGAAATTAATTTTATTTACTTATTATTTTGATTTGTATCATAAGCTAATCTGACCATGAAAATATTAATTTTACATTCTTTTTTGAAAGTTTTTAGAAGAGTGTCACAAATAGAGTAATTTCATTACTGCACCCTGGCTTCATACCTGTTTGTGCTGCAAAGCTCGTTGAAAAAGTCGAAGAAATGAGGCCAAACTGAAACGGTACATGTTATTAATTTTAGACAAGTCGGAAATAATAAAATACATCTTGCTGGCACTCTCAGCTAGAGGAAGATAGGCATCCCTTTCCTGTGGATAAAAAAACAAAAAGTTCAAGTCCAGTACTTTACTGCCACCTAAGGATCATGTGTAAATAGCTACTCAATGTTTTGCCATTTGACATAACTATAGAATGTTAAAGATGAAAAAGTTTATGTATGATCAAATCTCTTTTATTTTATAAATGAGGGAACTGAGGCCCAAAGACTTACAAAATGCCACTGACATGTAAATTGAATTTCAATACCAGTGGAGGCAACTAACTCTTTCTCCATTGTCTTCTCTACCATATAATTCATTACTTGTGCCTCAACTAAAGACAAGATAATAGCATTTTTCAGATTATATGGGGCATTCAAGATCAACTAGTCAAAATCTTTTCTTTTAAAAATGAGGAAATGGAGGACAACAGAAACCCACCAAGAACCAAAGAAATAGTTGAGAAGAGAGACAAAAAGAACACAGGTCTCTGATTTAAATGATGTTGAACTACAATATGC
Source organism: Gracilinanus agilis (assembly GCF_016433145.1). Taxonomy (NCBI): domain Eukaryota; kingdom Metazoa; phylum Chordata; class Mammalia; order Didelphimorphia; family Didelphidae; genus Gracilinanus; species Gracilinanus agilis. The sequence goes on along the minus strand of NC_058132.1, from coordinate 182,848,397 downwards.
AACTATATGATGTAGTTAGATACAGATTGCAGCAGGGAGGTTGATGGTTACAAAAAAGAAAAAATTTGCCAAATTTTAGTGTTGGAAAACCTCCATGCACATCTATTTCAATTCCTATCTAAAGCCAAATCCATTCTTTAGCATCACTAACAAGTGGTCACCATTATGAGAAAGTATTTCTTAGTTATTAGTTAGGAGACTTAACAGAAAGGGCTGGAGAATTCCAATTGGAATGGGGAAGCAGGAAGTGTGGTTTTGCTCTCTGAGACAGACTCCATGGTGGTTGGAACAAGCTGTAACTGACCCTAGGAGACCTCAGAGCTAGTGGAGCTGTACCCTTATTCCCTTGGATCTTGGAGAATGGTGAAGGTTGAAAGCAGAGAACATCAATCCTGCAAGGTAGCACTGAGTAGGGAAGTGGCCTGCAATCTGGTGGACAGCTTGCAGACTTCCTCTCTCTACTGGGCAACTTTTGATCATCAGTTCTGGAGGACTTGGCTCCTGGCATCCTGATAACATCTCTGGACTCTGCTGTGAGGATTCCCACTCCAGTCCTGCTATTCTCTGGGCCCTGCCTGGCTTAGGTCTCAGATGAATGTAGTTAAGTCCCTCCCCTGACCCTGTGGTTTGCCCTTAGTCTGAAAGTGTAGTAACCCCTATTCCCATCCTTTACTATTGTTTCCTTAATTAAAATTGTTTTAAACTCTTGCCATTTGCCTGCTGGTTCCAAAGGCCCCTTGCCTAGATGGCGCATAGTGACTGTTGGGGCCTAACTGCCATTTCTGTTAACAGATACCTCCTTAGTAGTTAAACCCGGTCTCCCTACCTTGTTTGGTCCTGCCTTCTGTCATTCCTGTCTCCCTCACACCCCATTGTGAGCCCACAGATAATATTTAATTAACTTCCCTGCTTATCACCCAGCCATTTTCAGCTTGCAAACCCCACAGTGAAGGCAAACCTACTGTATCCCCCTCATATTACACTATACATTGGGACAGATCCAATTGTTAGGGCATCTTTACTTACACCCAGTCTAAGTTTTCTTCTCTGTAATACTATCTATTGTTCCTTGCCTTGCCCAAGGCCAAGAATAAGTCCAGTACCTTTTCCACAAAGCTCCACATAAAAATACACTAAAAATTTCACCAGAATCTTATCTCTAGATTAAACATTCCAGTTCTTTCAAATGATCCCCTATAAGAAATGATCTTCAGTAAATCAACAAGTACTTAAGAGCTTACTGTGTGTCAAGTACTACACTAAGTGCTAGGACACAAAGAAAAGAAAAAGGCAGTCTCTGCCATTAAGGAGCTTACATTCTCCTGGAGGAGACAATGATTAGTATATATACAAGATATAGTAGAAGGTATTCTGAGAGAAGAGACTAGAAGCAAAGCATACCAAGAAATGCCTTCTGCAGAATGTGGAATTCTGCAGATAATCGAAAAATCCTGGAAAACACAAAAGGCATTGCAGGACTAGAAAGGGGCAAATGATGCAATTTTTAAAAGAAAAGAAATCAAGGGGTGGTGGACCCAAGATGAAGGAGTAATTCAGAGCAGCTCCAGATCACCGCAAGAATCCTCTCTGGCCAAGATTAAAATATTACCACAAACAAATACAAGAGAGCAAGAACCAACAAGGAGACAGTGAAACAACTGTCAAGAAAAGAAAAACCCAAAAGGTATCAAGGAACATCTGGGGTTCTGGGGTGAGAAGAGAGCAGAGCCAGCAAGAGGCTGTAGCAAGGAGAGAAGAACAAGCCAAGAGCAAACCACCACACCCTCACCCCACATCCACTGTCATAGGTTCTGAACTTAAGCTCATGCCAAAATTCAGACCCTGAGATCCTGTGTGAGCAAATAGTTGTCCAAGCCAACCCACAACTCTTGAAATTTCAACCTATGGAAAAGTCCAGAGTCCCAGCCCAGGGCAATCTGGGTTGAAGAGGACTGATCCATGTGGGCCCAGAGTGAAGTCAGGAATCCCAGTCTGGGCTTGGGATAAGGGCATAGTTCACACTTTGAGGTGAGGACAGAGGTTGGAAGGGGGGGGGTCAGCCTCTCTCTGTATCTTTTTGCCCAAAACTAAGGGCAGAGCTCCAGGTCAGGGCAATCAAGGGTATGCCTGATTGGATCAAGTACACAGTGAGCCCAAAAAAATTGAACCTAAGTCTGATCAGCCCCTGACCTGATCAAGTTCAAACTGAGACCAAAAGCTTAAGCCTAAGCCTGAGGCAAGTCCTTAAGCCATCAGCATCTCAAGGTCATATCTCAGCTCTCAGACCATCACATCATCCTCTAAGAAAAGAAACTGGTAAAAACCCAGAAAATGATCTAAGAATAACATCAAGGAAGGACTGAAGTTTAAGAGGGTACCCCAACTTCCCAGAAAACAGAGCCTACCAATAATTTGATAGGAAAAATGAGTAAACAACAAAAAAAAGCACCTAACCCTGAAGAATTTTTATGGATAAAAAGAGCAAAATCAAAAACAAATATGGATTGGACACAGATTCTGGAAGAATTCAAAAAAGACTTCAAAAACCAAAAGGAAGGAAAGGAAATAGAATTTTCAAACTATATTATAGGAAAATGAACTACACTTCTTTTCCTGGCAAAATTATTAGAACCTATCACTAAAGATATAGTAGTAAACATTTGGAAAAGGAAACAGTAATCAAAAAAGCCAACATAACTTCATAAAGAATAGCTATGCCAAGCTAACTGTATTTTCTTTTTCAATAGAGTGATTAAAGGAAGAGATGGGGAAAATATATTCAATTAAACTCTTTTTATCAAAGAATTTGATAGAAATATTTCATGATGCTGTTATGGAAAAGATAACTAAACAAGAATACATTTAAGTGGTTTTGCAATGACCTTAAATGAACTGCCTAAAGTACCAGACCTAATACAAGTCAAATCAAGTCAATCCAACTCAAAAAATAAAATTTGGCAAATTGATTAACAGGTTGGCCTTTAAATCAGAAAGAACTGGGCTGAAGTGCTGCTGTTGAGACATATTAGCTATATGATTTTTGTTTCTTTGTGTATAAAATTACGTGAAGCCCAGAAAACTTTCTAAGATGTAGGTTACGGATGAATTTTCAACACAAAGGTGGTGGAAGATATTCTCATTATGGAAGTTTCCTAGGCAGATAAAATAACAATTTCAGAATGGCCCTCTTCCTGAGAGAAAAAAAGGCACTGTTGTAGGCATTGGGAATAAAAAGCAAACAAAAAAACAAACAAAAAAACCTACCTACACTCAAGATGCTTACATTCTTCTTCTAAGAATACCAGGAATAAACAAATAAATAGGTTCATGACAACTTGAAGAAAAGAATATCAAGAGGATCAGGAAAGATTTCCTAAAGAGAGCTGTATGTCTTAGGCTTAAAGGAATTGAGGCATTCTAAGGGAGAAAGAAGAGAAGGAAGCATGTCAAAGGGTATGGGGGGAAAACTCTTCTTGAAGGCACAGACACAGGAGAGGGAAGGAGGGCCAAGTGGCAAATCAGGAGTAGACAAAAATCATAGGACATTATTGAGAGTATAGAGACAGAAAAGAAGGAAGCCCAAAATAAAGCAATGGCAGACACGAATTGTTAAGGGGCTTGACAGAGATAATGACCCAACAAAAGGAGCCTGAAAAGGAATTGTCAGACAGGAAGGAGTAAATCAAAAAGTGAGAGTATTTATGAGTTAGGAAGTGTTCAACAATACCAAAAGCAGCATAAATGTCAATAAGATTGAGAACTGAGAATAGGCAATTGGAGACAGAAATTAAGAAATCATTAGTGACTTTGTAGAGAGCAATTGCAACTGAATAGTAAGACTGGAAGTCACATTGCAAGGGGTGGAAAACAAGAGCAAAGGAATTAGTACAGACAGTATTTACTAGGAATTTGACTATAAAAAAAGAAGGTTTTTTTTTTTAGGGCAAAATCTAAGAGGAAGGTAGAATAAAAAGAAGACTTGTTTTTGTTTGTAAAGAGATCTGAGAACATTTCCTTTAAATTCTGACCTCTTCCAACATTCCTTATTTCTGCCAAAGGTACTACCATCCTTCCAATCTCCTGGGATCCCCCTTCTCCCACCATCTTTTATTCAATCAGTTGCCAATCTTGACATTTCTACTTTTACAATATCTCTTCCATCTGACCCCCCTCTCTACTTGTCCAGTCTTACCTCAGTCTCTCTACACCTCTTGCTGGATTATTACAATAAACTCCTTGTTGGTCTCTCTGCCCCCACAATCCATTTTACACATAGCAGCCAAAACAATTTTCCATAAGCAAGTTATAACCATGTCACTCCTATACTCAATCAATTTTAGCTGTTTCCTATTGCCTCTATCAAAAAATATGAACTCACATGTTTAGCTTTGAAATCATTTAACAACCTGGCCCTAATCCATATTCCCAGTCGTACTGGAAATTACTCCTTTAGGCTTACTCAACAATTCAGCAAAACTTATCTTCTATCAGTTCCTCACCCACAGCCTTCCATCTCTTATATCTATTCCTTTTTTTTTACTGGCCATCCTGTAACTAGAATATATTCCCTTTTATCTCCTTCTAATATGATCCCTCTCTTTTTTTAATATGTAAGTCAATGGAGTAACTAGAATAGCACAGTGGATAGAGCAGGAAGACCTGGGTTCAAATCTGATCTTCAACACTTTCTAGCTACATGATCCTGGGCAAGTCACTTAACCTTCCATTGCTAAGACCTTACTTTTCCATCTTATAACTAATACTAAGACAGAAGGTAAGGGTTAAAAAAAAAAGATTTAAAAAAATTAAGATGTAAATCAAGTACTTTCTCCATATAGTTTTTCCTCCCAACCTTTAGTGTCCTTCCTCTAAAGCCATCTTGTAATTAACTACTTTTTATATATTAGTATTTATCAACTATATTTATACTGTACATGTTTTATATTAATCTTTCTTTCTCTTGCCTATTAGAATATAAGCTCCTTGAAAGTAGGGATTATTTTATTCTTTGTACTTGTATCCTGTAGGAAAATATAAGTAATGGGGTCACCAGGGATATTAAAATCAACTATGGGGCTTGTGGGAACACTCTCTGGGATGTAAGAGAGGCTAAAACTGGACACTGAAGTCTTGTACAGCTACACCACTCCCAACTGGAAAAATAACAGCCAACTGTCACTCTGGCCAGAGGCCTTGAATTAACTGACAAGGTAACAAGGTGAAATTGGGTTTTAATTAGAAACAACTAAAAGGAGGGATAGGAATGACTACTCTAAAATCTTAACATCTAATAACAAAACCCAAAGGGACAGGGAAGGACTTATTCAACTACACTAATCTAAGCTATTTAACTAACAGGGCCCAAGGAGCTATACTGGAGTCTCTGGGTTTCTGCCTCAAACCTGGAACCTGCCAGGCTTGAGTACAGCTGGGGCTTTTGTGGCTTTGGGATTTCTCACTCCAATCCACTGATGATCTCTGGATGCCAGGAGCTACAGTTGTCTCAGGAACCAAGCAGTAAGGGGTTTGCTTGAAGCACTGTCCTCTTCTCTTGTTCTTTCCTTAAATGCCACACCTCACAGGATCCCAGGGGAAAACAGGATGCAAGGTGTCCTTTGCTCTGAGGTCTCCCAGGCTGGCAACAGTTTTTTGCCTACCACTAATGGAGTCCACACACAGCACAGATAGACTTCCTCCTCCTTCATTCCAACCTGGAATTCCCAGCTCCAGCTCCTTCCTGCTAGGTACTTCCTAATCAATATATAATCAATACCTAATAACTAGCCAATCTAATCTTACTCATAACAATCCCTAGATCCTAGACTATGCTAGCACATAAGAGGCACTTAATAAATACTTGTTGATTGACGGTAATCATTAGGGAAGGAGTCTGCACACAAGATGATGATTTCAGGTACAACCTACCAGAGAAGACAGGACATAAATAGAGGAGTCGTTGTACATAAGTAGAGGAGTCATTCATACCTAGTAGAAGACATACCTTTTCAGAGATTAGAGCAAAGGGAAGAGAAGGAGGGATAATTCAGAGAAGTTTGCAGGTACAGAATAGAGGACAAGAAAGGGCATCCCTGCTAGGAAAGAAGGGAAGGAATATTGGAGTTTTTAGAGGAGAAATGTAGTATACAGAATTGGAGGATATAGTTTTTTCTAGCTTTGGCTGAGTTCCAAAAAGCTGTTAGAGCTTTTAGAATCTTGAGAGATGCAGTTGACTGGATCTTCCGTAGAGGGAGGAAGTCAATGAGAGAGCTCTTAGATTATCTAGCTTCAATATTGAAAATTAGCCTAGCATTGATATATTTACTTAAGAAATTATTATTTTAGATAGACCCTGTATATCTTCCTTTCCTAATACCACCCTGCCTTCCCTCCCTTACCTTAGTGGCTGTGGAGTTTATAAGGAGAGAAATTTGAGAGGAGTTAAATCTGTGAAGAGTTATCTAATTGACAGCATTATTTATAATTTAATCAAATCATCATTTATTCCCTTTAGATAGATTTTGTAAAACTGAGTAAGGCAGGTCCTTACTCAGATTCCATCTTTACTTCCCTTCCCCCACCTGAGGTTCCTGAGATAACTAATAGGGCTTTCCTTTAACCCACCTTCCTAACAAACATTCTTCAAACAATTAAACCCATTGTGTTTCAATAGTCCTATTTAGTGTAATTTGTCTGTTAGTTATCAAGAGGGAAGAAGAGGGAAAGAGACGACATACTCTGGGCTTAGAGGGTAGCTGGGGCATCCATCTTGAAGGAAGGTGTTACTTCAAAATAGGTCCCTTCCTGTGAAATTAACTAAAGCCTGTTTGTTAATTTCAGTTTAGTCTATTTCCCTCAGCTTGTGTTTGAGTCTAAGTCCCAGTCTATAAGCCTGCTGTATTAGTCTGTTTTAGGTTAACTTCTCTTCTCCCAAAAAGTTCTCTGTTTCCCTTTTGTGTTATACTCCTGGCTTCAGTTCTATTATACCTTGAATCTCCTTCAATCCCAGTCTACCTGTATCCTAATTTATCCACTTACCAAGTCTCCAACATCCTCCTTTCAATTCCCTTATCCCAAACACCTTTCCTCAAATTACCCCCATAACAGAAAAGACATGATACAGCTCCAAGGGGGGGCATATGAGAGAGAGGCAATACCCACTGTCATGTCAGCAAGGGCTGGTTAAGATTAGATCATATAAATTTGTACAGGTCAAGGAAGTCATAGAGTTTAATAAACTGGGAATTTTGAGAACACAAAGGAATCATCATGTGTATCAGAGATCTCAAAGTATAAAGACATCGATTAAAGAATACAGTTGTAAGAGACTTTAGAGGTCAATGAGTTCAACAGCCACATGTTATAGATAAGAAACAGAGAAGTTAATTGACTTGTCCAAGGTCACCCAGATCTTTCTAAATTCAAGTCCAGTGTCCTATCTACTACGTGAACTGCTTCTCTATTGCAGAGATAAAGACTGTGGGCCAGGTACTGAATTCCTTGAGACAGAAGGGAGAATGAGCTGGAACAGCAGTAGATAACTTCCACCATGACGAAGAAAGAATAAAATATCTATCAAAAACAGAAGTTCTTAAGCTGACCTCTACAGTCTGTAGATAGAATTCAGGGGATCACAAAGATGAGGATGAGAAAAAATTCACATCTTTATTGTCATTAAACTCTGAAATGTATATCTCCTTTAATTACTTTAAAACACAATTCTGAGAAAAGATCTATAGGCATTAGCAGATTGTCAAAGAGGTTGATGATACACAAAAAAGTTAAGAACTACTACTCATAGAAAGAGAGGTTGCTAAATGATTGTGGCAGAGGAGAGTCTGAAGAAGGTGGCCATGAGTAACAAGGACCAAGCCTATCTGCCTTGCCATGACTGGTTAGAAGGCATGAGAGAATATATATCTGGTAATGGAAAAGGCAGCTAGTATTTTCTGTAAGTACAAGAAAGGTGGAAGAAGTATGAAAGGATTAAAAAAAAGTTTACTAATGATAGAATGGAGGCTCCTGAGGAAAGAATTAGGTAGGGGCCTATAAAGGTAGGGCTGGGGCAGAAAAAGAAAGTAGGAAGTAGAAGCAGAGGAAGGGTTATATACTGGGTAACCAACAATGCTGATTCACACAGGTTAATAAAAGAAGACTTGAAAGTAGTTAGTTATTAATCAATCAATGTAATCTGGGATACAGGCCTTCAGTTGAGTGTCACATGGATATGTTCTTGCCTCAGAAATGTTAACATTTTTATCATGACTTGAATAATAGCATGGATGTCATCCTAATCAAATTTTCAAATGACACAACACAGGAGAACGAACATAATAGATGACAGATAAGCTATTTTGACAAACTAAAACAGGACTCATCTGATAAGACAATTTAATATGTAAAGTCTTAAGACAAATTTAAAAAGTTGACTTCCCAAGTTCAATATTAGGAAGGCCTCATTAGACAACTATTGGTTTGAAAAATATCTGAGGTTTTAGAGGATTGCAATATTTTTGATGTTTTACTCAAATGCAGTAATAGGTGAAAAAAGAGAGAATTTTTAAATTACAAATTGTTATGTCCACACATTAATATATTTTAGTGACTAAAACAATAACAGAACTTTGCTAGGCCAGTAGTCAGATTCCGGGAATCTCAAATCACTGCAATTAAGAACAAAGAAAGTATAGGGGACAAAAGTATGAGAACCAGGGAGAACAATTTATATCAAAGACCACATATTTACTCTGTAGGAAAGGAATGGAACCACCCTAAATGAAAGTTCAGTGAATCCTGGTTCCATTGATTATCACCAGTTCTCTTAAAAGTATAGTAACTAATAAAATTCAAGTGAGGAAGGAGGTACAAGTGACTGGTAGAAATACAGAGTAGAAGTAGAAAGAACAGAGAAAATCAGTTGTGACCAGTGCCAGTTAGCATGGGGGTAAATTACATGGAATATGTCAAATATTTCTACTGTCTTGATAAAATTAAATTATTGCTGAAAAGAGTGGAGTCTATAATAATAGTCATAGGTCATCAAGGAAAGACTATACTGTATTTACTCTATTATCAGAAAAAATATATAATGTTTATTTTTAATATATAATCTGGAGAATTTACTTACCCATATTATCTCATTCCCTCACAAGTCTAGATTAATGCTGTGCTACTGTATCCAATTCAATTGCACAACCATTTACTTTGGACATATTATTATGAACAAAGCATTTTCTAAGTATTAAGGAAGGATAACATTAGAAGATAGCTGAAAATATATAAAACCCTTGTCCTCAAGAAGAGTATTATCCAGTGGAGAAGATACAAGTTGTAAAAAAAAATTTATACTACATATTCAAAAATAAGTTCAAAAGTGAAGTCCATTTCCAGCACTATGGCAAATTCTAATGAAATTCTAGTGATTACTTCCAGTTGTGGAAATCAAAGAAGGATAAGGTCAAACTTAAAGTAGGCCTTAGAAAAAATGAGGATTCCATTAGTTTGTACAATAAAGCAGCCACTAAAAGACGCTATCATTATTTCTGACTGTTTAAGCAGATAATGTAGTGCTAATATCACTATTGCTAAAAAATATAAAAAGGAATGAGGAAAAAATGATCATTTATGCAAATCTACATGTATTTTCTTTAGTTATTACCAAATTACAAAAAGCTTCTGATATCTTAAGGGAAAGTATCAATGCTGATGCATAATCTTCAATTAAAGCAGAGATTTTCCAATGTCTCCACTGGTCTAGGGCAGTATACAACCATTTAGTATATAAATGCTATTTATATTTATGTAAATAAATATAAATAATTGCTTAAGTCAGTTAAATATTTCAGAAATATTGCATAAAGGACAAAGAAGAAAAATATACTTACTTGATCAAGGGAAACTTGAAGTTTGTGAGATTCTTTAAGTGATTCTTGAATAAGTGCACTGCTTGCTTTGGTCTGATTCAAGGACTCAATCAAATCTTTATTTTCCAATATATTTCCTTGGGATGTAGCAAGTGTCTATATTAAAGTAAAATATCATGAGCATAGATTTCACATTTAAAAGACAACCTGCTTTTGTAAATCAGGTTAATTTGATTTTGTTTTTCATTAACATCCTCTATATTTAATTTCATGAAAGAGCTTATGTATTGATGGAACTCTAAAACCACCAACTTAGCACTTGGATAACTTGATTTTATGTCATCGTCAAATTGTGTCATGGATTATTTTGTCTTTCCAGCAATAATATAAGGTTTTTAATGTCAAGGACCAAGCCTTAAATTCTTGGAGTCTCCTTTACTGCCTAGTATATAAGGGAGTCCTGAATACATTTGAAAATACTAATTACTTATTTTTAACTTCACTTTGAAATGACCAAAAATATATCTAAAGAAATTGTTGAAAGCTAAAGTCACCATTACTGCTATTATATCAGAGAGAAAAAAAATCTGCAAAAATAAGGGAACATCATTAAGTATTTAATTTTACCTCTAAAAGTGATTCCTCTAGTTTAGCTAGTTGTATTTTTTTATCTTCTTCTTGCTGTAGTAGTTTTGTTTTTTGTTCTTCCAGATCTGGTTTCTCATGCTGAATAGTTAAAGCCAAAAGCTTTTTAAAAAAAAAAGGGGGAAGTTTATTAAAACAAGTCTTTTATATCCTGTATTTTGCCAAGTATTAAAAATGATTTCTAAAATATATTATTTTATCTCATAAAATATAAAAGTTAACTAAAAGGGGAAAAATAAATATAATTGCTCAAATATTTATTTTAAACTCTATAGAAAAGCTATTAAAACATTCAATTCTTTATCCTCAATATAGTGTTAATTAATTCTTCAGATACTATCTGTACTAAAGTAAAGTAAAACAACATCATAAAAGTGATGGGAATTCTTCTTAAACTGATAAATCTTGAGATTATGATTGGAAAAATAACTACATAGGAAATAGTATAAGGACTCCATTTAGCTTTTGATACACAAATACTAAATAGAAATACCCCTGTAGTAATTTTTGTATGGCTAATTGGCATAGCATAAAGCAAATTAGTGAATTAATTTTGTGAAACTTGGGAGTTGTTTCCTCTATTTTTAAAAATTATAAGACGATGCTGCTTATACAAAGGATCACCACAAAATGTAAATGCATATTTTAGAAATATGTTCAAAGAGTCATACAAGATAGAAAAAACATGTTTAATGAAAAAGTGAATTAAAAGAGTAAAGCTCAATAAAACACAAACATAGCCCATGTGACAAAGTAAAATTTTGGAAAAAAAAGGAATGATATAAAGGGCGTTAAACAAGTAAATGGGAGAAGGTTTAACACTAACCAAAAAAAATTTCACATATGAAATAAAGAAAGATTTACAAAGGAGCATTTAAGATGCAAACATTATCCTGAAAAAATCATGTTAATATTCAAAATTAGAATCCTACATTTTTATTGATTAAGGTCGTCTAGTAATTGACAGGCTCCCTATGAAGCAGAGTACAAAGGAAAGCGACCGTAAAATTCAGTCAACAAATATCAAAGTGAATACTTGAATCTGGAACTTCTAAGTGGAGCACTCCTGCCATAATAATGCAATTTCTAATAGCCTCACCAATAGGCCAAATGCATGTCATACCAAAGTAAGTATAATGTAATACAATCAGTCTGAAGAGAAGAAACCAAACTGCCTTCCAAGGCTTATAGAGATGGAAACTGATATGGAGCCAAAAGTTTTATTTACATGTATAACATGAAATCAAAACTACAGATGTAAATTGCCAAATAGTTGGCAAAATGTTTTGAAAAGCTATAATCCAAATATCAAATACCTACAGTAGCTTTTGCAGAATCCCTTAAATGTCCTAGAACAGATGATTAGAGCATTCATACCTGTCCTCTTAATCCACTTCTTGTTGTTGTGAAGTTAACTTCTGTAACAATGGAAGCTGCATCAGGTGGGATAAAAGGATTTGGGTTCCTTGTTGAGAGAAATAGGCGGAATTCTTCATTATAATCAATAATTTTGTCACCTATTTGTACAACATAACGTGGACCTATTTGTTTTTAAAAAGAAAAAAGGTTATTCTATGGTCTACATTTTGCTAAGGCGCATTAAATTAACAAGTAATTATATTTAAAATACTTTATAAGTATATAGCTTACTTCTATAGTCATTTATAGGTATTGTCCAGTAAAAGAATAAACTGAGAATTAAACAGAATTCTGTATTAACTTGTACAATATTGTATGTGATAAGCAACAGAAGAAGTGATTTAAAATGAAATGATATTTGCTAATTATGGGGCAAGAATTCCAGAGGGCACAATTAAGGAAATGGACAGATCTAGAGTAGGACATTGGTGAAGTGGGGTCTGAGGTATATGGGAATGAGGAAGAAGACAGCTGGGGTAAGAAAGGAAACTTTTTTCTTGAATAGTCATGAGTTTAATATCACTGAGGAGAGAATAATATGAGTAATGAGATTATGTAAACCACTGGAAAATGAGTTCAGGCAGGGGATTATTGGAGGGGGAAAGGTCTGCTAATGATGGTAGGTAATTAGAAGGTTCAAGGCTAGCTAGCCCTTAAGGATAGCCATCAATATCCTATCTGGTGACAAATACACCAAAATAATACATATGAAAGAAAAATTAATTTAAATATTGATTTGACCCATTTTTAAATTTAAAAATTTTCATTTTGGCAAATTTATTTGTATTTTTCTATCATAATTTCTACATCTATCTTTACAGATTATAGATCTAAAAATGACTAGAAACCAATCATATCACAGTGGCATTCTAATCATTTTGTTATGAGACATGGCATTAACTACATTTAATTTTTGAGATGTTAGAGACAAAGAAAAATTGAACTGATGCTTTCTTTGCAGTATAACATTGATTTCTTATAAATAATAGATCAAAGAAGGAAACAGTGTTGTTTTATTTTGAAAAAAAATGAATTAAAAGTTTGCTGTATCCTCTAAAACAAATAGAGATTAAAAATAAGGAGAATGAAGGATACATTTATGTACACGAGTTCTATAGCTCAAATAAATGTTTTCTCTCGTTCAAAAATATTAACTTTCCTAGCACTAATAAAAATATTATCAACATGAAAAATTTTCCGCAACTTAAAATAAAAATTTGTATTATAAAAGCAAAAGTAGTATAAATGTTTTCTTTATAAAATTTTTTACAAAGTAGAGGAGGAAGGCATACTTCTGATATTTCATATACTTCTTTTCATTCAAAGTAAAACTTATTTGGTTCTATCAAAAGAAGCAAAATAAGGAAGATAAAATATTTGGATAAGATATTGAGTTATTTCTGAACTTCCTAAATAATTAATTCCAAAGAAATTGTCAAGAATTTACCTTGTGCTACAAGATCTTTTCTCAACAGTGGATATAGAACAGGTTCTACTCCATCCATCTCCTGTATAATAAGTGTTTTTCCAAATCTTACTGCCAACTCGAGAGCAGTAATAAAGTTGCTATCCTAAGTAAAAGAAAATAAAATATTATTTCATTATTACATTACTATGTACATACAACATAATGTACATACAACAAGAGGTTGTATCATTCTTATTTGCAGTATAGATGTATTTTGAAATGCATTTATATAATAAAAACATATAAACTATTTCCATAATTAGACTCAAATGACAATGAAATCATTGTAGTTGGATAAATTATCAAATAAAATGCCATCATAAGCAATATATTTAAACAAAGATATTAAAGGAACTCTATGGAATTTAAAGTAAGATTCAAATAACTTATTTCAACTGTCAACCAATGTTGAGATTATACATTAACATTAAAATATTAAATCAATTCTCTTTTCAGATTTTATAGATAATGGTTACTCAAAGTTATTTTCATTGCTTTCAAAAATCAAATATTGAGATTAAAGACAAGAACATTACTTTGCATTGATATATTCAACTCCTCTAAAAAGAATAAGACATATTTTCTCCGCACTATGAAAATGGGAAATGAGAATTCCTAAACCTAGTCATTGAATCAGGATTTACTATTGCTCCAAATGGGAATTAATATTGAGAAAAACTTTGGGATTCTTGAGCTCTAATATAGTTACCTCTGGGGACATTCCTCTGTATCTATTAGCAGTTTTATCTATTCTCCCTTACTCTCACAACATGGTAAATGTCACTTCCTTTTCCAGCCAGTCAAAATATCTATAATATCTTTTATATCACTTTCATCATGTAAATTTCCATTAAAAAGGTATTAAAGTCTATCATGTATGTCATAGGCTTTTCAAAATTCTGTTCTTTGGTATTCTATGACTTGTATCTAGAGAGCATTATCAGAAGAATTCTAATGTTAAAAAGACAAATTTCTATTTGGTGGGGATACAGGTAAGGGTCAATAAGGTTGGACATGAATTAAAGTTTCACAGAACTAGGAAGAACACAGATGGTTATGATGTGTACCATTAGAATGAAAATACACAGAGGCTGATCTCATCATAGACCTATCAAAGCATCCAAGTATTCTATCAACTAAACCTCTCATTATCTCTGGTACTTTTATGCATCTCAGGTTGAGAGCAAGAACATAAGGTATTATAAAAATCAAAGAGAGATTAAATTACACTCAATAAAAGGTTTGTGATGAGTATTTTACATATGCTAGGAGAGGTAGTATATCATAATATTGTTTTTGTTCCATTATAATTCTTACTCATGTTTTCTTCTATTTGAATTCCATTTGAGATTGCTGCAGCAATTTTTACTATTGGGTATAAGTAAAAGAATAGTTTTGTAGCAATAATAGCTTGACATTTTGAGGACCAACTTGTTCTTTTTCTTTCTTTATTGATATTTTAAATTTTTTAAATTTGAAAGTTTTATTGATATATTAATAAAACTGTACTATGAGTGTATTTTAATTTAATTGGTCATCTACAATGCACTGATCAAAGACCATGACTCTATGACAAGAAAAAAATTAACAGGCAATAAATGCTATCTTCGAGTCAGGGAGACCTACCTTTGACACTTACTATATGATCATGGACAAGTTACTCTAATAGTCTTTTGAGATACACAATTCTCTAAAATTTATCTACTCAAATAAGCTGGGACTGATCTGCCATAATGATAAGGGTTTCTACACCTTGAAGTCACAGAAACTTGATATATTGATGCACTGGGTTAACTAAGACTAGGTAACATATACTATAGAATATTCTATAATGAGCTACCTAATGTTTGCCATGTTGCCACAATGAGGGAACGTGGAGTATTAAGAGACAGTATAATAAGATAGATTGATAATTAAGAACCCTTAGTTCCCTATCATTTCAATTCTGCACTAATTGCTTGAGTTATTCAAGTCCCTTAATCACACTATACTTTTCTTAATTGAAAAATTCCAATATTTGAAAAAGGGAAAGGGATAGAAGGAGAAGGAAGGAAATAAACATTTATATAGTAACTGGCTAGTACCAGGCACAGTGCTAAGCACCTATACTGAGACATAACACTCTGAGAGATGCTATTATTATCTGCAATTTATAGCTGAGAAACCTGAGGCACACTGACGTTAAATGACTTGTTCTGGTCATATCAACAGTTAAGTGCCTAAGGCTGGAATTGAGTTTGGGTCTTTCTGACTCCAGGCACCACCCTCTTGCCACTAAAGGAGTCGATTATAATAAGTAATAAAGAAGACCTACCTGTTGATTAATAATTTCTAAACGTGATTCTTTTAAATGTATCTTTAACCATTCTGTCGCCTGGGAAGAAGGATCTATCAGAAATGGGCAAACTCGACTCTGTTTAAGAAAATAAAATTTAAAAATTATAACTATGTATTTTGTCAAATTTTAAAATAAAACAACATGAAAATTATAAATAGCAAATTCAGGTGTCCCTCAAGTTTCATAGGTCCCCAAAATGCTGAGCTTCAAAAAAGCAATAAGCCGAAGGGGAAGATGAAAGGTGACACAGAATAAAACACATATCTAACAACTTCTTAAGAAAAAGGCAAAGGCTTATCATAAAGCAATAATTCTGACTTCATGGTAAATGCAATAATTAAACATAAGCAACCTTCAAATGGAATGTTAGTAGACAGAGGAACTATACAAAAACAGGGCTCAAAAGCCTATAAACTGACCTAGATGCTTCATCCAAAAGCAAATGAAACTAGAACTCCACTACTATTCCATTCTATTGAGGTCTAACCAAAACATATTAGAGAATTCTTGTGTTAAGAATACCAGACATGTAATCATAGAATAGACAAAAATAATAATCATTAAAAATTTGCTAAAAATAAATGATGATGGTACCTGAGCCTGGTTCCTGGAAATTGCTAACTATAATTCACTCACCATTCTTGAAAACTTACCTTGCTATTACTCCAACAAAAATTTTATTTCTTGTCATATAGCCATATTAACTTCATAACACCATGATTCTATAATACATTTTAACTACTTTCATACTAGTACGAAATAACATGTTATCAAATCTACCACATCTATGGTTAAACATAAAATAACTAGAGTTTTTTTTAAATTATTCTTACCCATGATTTCAAAGCAATTAGCTGATGCAATAAAAGAAAATAGGTACAGATTATTTATAGAAAAAGAAAACATTTTCAATATTTCAAATCATACAAGTTTATACCCTAAAATAGTTTTAAAAAACACAAAAATATTTAAACCTAAAAAAATATACTAAAAATGTCTATTTGATTTAAAAGATATTATTGACTTGCCATGCTTCTGACCTTATTTCTACCCACTTCCTCAAAACCATTGTTTCATTCCTTCAAAATTTTGTTCTGCTCTTTAACATCTGCATTTTAAAAGTAATCCTAATTTAAAATAAAAATAGCTATCCATCTTGTCTAGCTATGTATCCTCAGTCAAGATTTTCCTTGTGTTACCTACCATAAGTTTATACAAGGTCTATTATTAAATATCTAATATATACACATATGTAATATAAATTATAAGATATGAAATTTATGGTCTTTGTTATTGGATTATTACACTACTCTATATTTGCATACTATTCATTATAAAATCATTCTAGAATAGAGTTTAGAGCTAGATTATTATTATCAAAACTAAATTTATTCCACTAAAATTCCTCTTATTGAACTGGCAAACTTGCTTCATAAAATATCTGGTCACCATAACAAATTCCTCCAAATGGTCAAGCTGAACAATTGTAAATAAATAGTGTGAAATCATTTTACAATAATAAATGCAAAACAAATATTAGATTGGTACAATTTAAATAATAAAAATTTTTAGAGTCATCTATATTCTCATGAAGAAACATGATTCAAATTATATGGTTATATGGTTATATATTCTCAATATCTAAAGAATAAAAGCAAATTATTTTATATGCTAGTAAATAAATAACATTTTCTCTAGGTTGACCTTTTAGATACTTCATTAGGAGATAAAAAGAGATTACTTAAAAATGTTTCACAAAATTATGAGTATTATCCAGAATTGCTGAAACAGGAAAAGAAACTCATAGTTTGAGGTTAGAACAGACACAAATAACATCAAAAATATTTAATATTTTAGAATAGAATGAATTTATCTTTCTAATCTGAAAGAAAATGACGAGAAATGCTCCTTAAATCCAAGCTAAAAAGGAATTAAAATGAAATTACAAATAAAAGTGTTCATTTGTCAATAAAGTTACATTTCGTAAGGTAATAATGAAGTAATTATAGGAAAAGTATAGTCAGTTAAACTAATGCTAATGCTAATCAAAAACTTAAGATGAGGCTGGTTTTCAAAGCTTCCAAGATTTATGAGTGACAAACTAAAAAGCATTTAAATTAGTAGAAACTATTGCCAACTTTTTTTTTTTAATTTTAAACCCTTAACTTCTATGTATTGACTTATAGGTGGAAGAGTGGTAAAGGTAGGCAATGGGTGTCAAGTGACTTGCCCAGGGTCACACAACTGGGAAGTGTCTGAGGCCGGATTTGAACCTAGGACCTCCTGTCTCTAGGCCTGGCTCTCAATCCACTGAGCTACCCAGCTGCCCCCTTTTTAAAACTTTTTGCCAACTTTTTAAAAACTCTCTTCTTTCTTTTCTTTTCTAATTTTAAATTTAGGGGCCAATGAAGGCTAGAAAAGAGGATAGAAGGAAAAGCAAAAGAAAGCTACATCAACACTGAGGAATAAAAAAGTACATTCAGAATAAGAAAAATTTAGAAAATCATTTCCCAGGGTAAATTCCCACCTATCAAGTTCCAATAAAAATTTTAAGATTGGTTCATCTTAATGTGATCCATGCTGTTTTAAAACTCCATATAATTTTTAGTAGCTAGATGGCACAATGGATAGAGTGTTAGGCCTCGAGTCAGGAAGACTCTTCTTGAGTTCAAATATGGCTTCACATACTTATTAGTAGTGTAACCCTGAGCAAGTCATTTAACGCTGTTTTCCTCTGTATCCTCATCTGTAAAATGAATTAGAGAAGGAAATAGCAAGCCATTCCAGTATCTTTGCTAAGAAAACTCAAAAAGTGGTCACAAAGTGTGACCGAAAACAACTAACAACAATGGCAAGGTGACTAAATTTTAATTTTGCAAATAATGACTTTTAGAAAATATAGATAATATAAGAGAAATCAATCACTAAGAATAACAGTTCCAAGGATTTTCACTATCTTTTTTAGCCACAATCCCAAAATTTGCATGCTCTCATCCTCCTACTTAAGGAAAAAGGGCTGAATAAAAAGTGGAACTGTGTTTAGGGAGATTTTTTTAAAAGTCTGTATTTTATATTAACAGAGAATATCAGAGAAGAAATAAGAGATCTATTGTGCCATAGAATGTTTCTGCTTTCAATTTATTAGAAAATTCAACTTTTATTCTTTTATTATCAAGATGACAAGGTCATTTTAAGTTATAAATATCAAGATAAAGAAAAGGACATACATAAATGGTACAAAAAATGTTGGTTCTTTTAATAGTTTAAAATAGTATAAGAGTTAGAAAAAAGGATTTGTTTTATGATAAAATACACTTGTAAGTTTGTTTTCTTCATTTGTTCCTCCTTCACTCTCAAGAGTGGAATGTGAGAATGACTTTATAGACTAGGAAGTTAAAAGTGAAAACACATACTTGAAAGAAAAGTTGTGGGATTAGCTGGGAAAGGTGGAAAAGATTTACAAAGGCAGGGTATTAAGAAGATACTTTAAGAAAAATAAAATGAATTAATTACCTGCAAGATAACAAGAGCATTTTCTATTGAAAGGTCATCTGAAGGTAGGCCTTCACTTTTCCAAATTAGTTGTTCACTCTCAGTACAAAGAAACCTTCTCAAATCAAATTCTAGAAAGTTAAAAGTATCGATTATATTGCATGAAAATTAACTCATATTAGAGTTGAAAATATAATGAGTACAACCTTAAATATAGGAATGCAAAGCTCTAACAATATATCTGCTTATTGATTAAAAAATTAAGCAAAAATATTAAAGATAATGGAATTTTTGAATCTGCATTTTGAAACCCAGAAGAGCAAAAAAGACTCAGATAAAATAAAATTATAAATCCATATCTATAAAATATTTATGTTCTCAAAAAGTTTTAAGGATATTCATCAATTATTTCTTGAAATACAATTCCTGGCTTTACTCTGGAAGATATGGAACCTGCGGTTGTTAGTAGTTTTGAATGTCATATAAAAATATGTGAAATTTGAACTGTTTGGTGTAATGAAAGGAGAGATACAGATGATAGTTTGAAGCGATGGATAGATCAAGAGAAGGTTTTTTTGAAGATGAGGAAACATGAACATTATCATAGGCAGCAGGGAAGCAGCCATTAGACAGGCAAAGATGAAATTTAAGTGAAATGAATAGGGGGGAAATATGCTGGAGAAGACAAAATGGAATGGCATGTGTAGAAAGCTTTGCCTTGGTGAAAAAGAGCCATGGAGGAGAATCTGTGGCAGAATGGACTCTGGGTAACTGAGATGAGAAGAAAAGAGAACAGGGAGTGAATGGCTTCAATTTTACAGTAAATTATAAATTTTTATAATCATAAATTATAAATTATATTTATATATACATAAATAAAATTATAAATATTTCTGTTGCAGGTGAAGGGAAGGAAAAGAATGGAAAGTGAGGAGGGATGCAAAGAACTATAAGAGCTGCTTGAAGGGTGTGATGGTAAGAATGTCTTACAGTGATAAAATATATGTGCATGTATATATGTATGCATATATGTATATGTGTATATACACACTCACACAACTGAAGTTATATAACAAATATGCAGTGGACCCAGCCAGCCCAGTTTCATCATTTCCTCCAGTTTTGTTAAGTAGTGTATGAATAGGAACAAAAGCAGCAGATAGTGAGTATTATCTAAGGGTGAGGTTTGGTAGGGCAAATTCCTGGACAAGATAAGGCAAGAGCAGTTTCAAAAGACAATGTACAGTTGAATTGGTTCTCCAAAGGGTTACAAAAGGGAAGGAAAGAAAATGTAATTACTGCTAGAGTGATGGCTTAGGAAACAACTGAAGGTTCTTAGAGACTGGAATTCCTGATGTGAATAAAGAACAAAGTTTGGGGTTTCTTGGCAAAGGTAGAGAGGTAAGATGACAATACACTGATCAGATAAATATTTTTCAGAGTTCATGAATATGGAATTGTATATTTAAGGATAATGGCAAGATCAAGGGTATGACTATCTTTCTATTTAGCTGAGGTGTGATGGAGGAACAGATGATGGGAAATGAATAATTTAAGTAACCAGGATATAAGGGTGTTTGAGGAAGTATTGATATTTATGTTGAAGTTTCCCAGTATGATGTCTTGAGTTGAGGAAGAGAGACTCTGAGTATGGCACTGAACCCATTGAGGAAGATTAGTATTCTGGAGGGAGGTAGACAGCAGCTGCCAGAATTTTAACTGGGTGGTAGACAGGGTTTGAGTGAATCTCAAGGGAGTCAGTGTAGAAGGAGAACCAGGAAGTAGCAGTGGGAACAGAGAGTATTACAACTCCCTTACCTCAATCAGTAAGTTGGGGGAAATGAAAGGAAATGCTGGAAAGGAAGTCCAGGAAAACTATGTCATTAAAAGAAAGATGGAAAATAGAAGGAATGGAAAAAGAAAATATTTAAGATGAAAGCAAGCTTGTTACTTGCAGAACAGGTAATCCAGAAAGCACAGGAGAAGGGATTTATAACTTTAGAGTAGAACATGGGATAAGAAGTGGGACTGTGTTGGGTTAAGTAGATTGATTGGAGAACAAAGGATGCCTTTTGAATGATGACCATCAAGAGTTCCAAGTTAATGGAATGGGAAAGTTATGACCAGAGGAGAGTTTGTTAATCATTAAGGAATGAGTTTAGATAGACAGATTTTCATTGTCAATAGAGATTCAGCCTAGAGCTGTGATGGTGAATCTTTTAGAGACCGAGTGCATGAACTGCAACCCTCACTCCAAGTGTGAGCCTCCCACCTTATCCCAGACAGGGGAGGGAGGAAGTACTCCCACTGGGCTACTGTGCAGAGGGGCAGGTGATAGGAGAAATGTCCTCAGGTGCATGGAGAGGGGGAGGGGAGCAGCCCCCTCCAGCACACGTGCCATAGGTTTGCCAACACAGTCCTAGAGTCTTCTAAGGGCCTTAGGTAATTTAGAGGAGGTGATAGATGCTTTGATCAATCAATAAGTCAACATTTATTGAGCACTGTGATAAAAGGTAGGGATAGAAAAAGAGGCAAAAGATACGTTTTTGATCTCAAGAAGCTTATGTATCTAATAGAGGAAAAATGAAAACAAATATAAACAATTCAAGCAAGCTATATCCATGCTGGATAAATAGGAAATAATTAACAGAGAGAAGTAAAGGAAGGCTAGAGACATCAGGAGGC
Source organism: Gracilinanus agilis (assembly GCF_016433145.1). Taxonomy (NCBI): domain Eukaryota; kingdom Metazoa; phylum Chordata; class Mammalia; order Didelphimorphia; family Didelphidae; genus Gracilinanus; species Gracilinanus agilis. The sequence goes on along the minus strand of NC_058132.1, from coordinate 182,826,490 downwards.
AGAACAGAAGGAGACCATTCAAGAAATGGGGAGACAGTCAGAAAAAAAATGCCCAGAGCAGAGAAATGAAGTGTATTGTTCAAAGAACAGCCAAGAGTGTCACTAGATCAAAAAATTTGTATTGGGCAGTATGACATAAGAAGTCTAAAAATGTAGGAGGCCAAGTTATGAAAAGTCAAACAGACCATTCTGTATTTGCTCCTAGAGGTAACAGGAAACCACTGGAGTTTATTAAGAAGGGGATAATATGATTGAATTTGTGCTTTAGAAAAATCACTTTAGTAGCTCAATGGAGGATGGAGTAGAATGGGAAGAAACTCAAGGCAGGCAGATCCACCAGCAGGTTATTGAAGTAATCAAGGTATGAGGTGATAAGGGTGGTGGCAGTACAAGAGGAAAGAAGGGGGTCATATTCAAGAGATGTTGCAAAGGTAAAATTGGCAGGTTTCGCCAAGAGATTGGATATAGAGTTTTAGATAGAGTGAGGAATCCAAGAGAACACCTACATTGCAAGCCTGAGTTAATAGTATTGAGTGCTATAGAAATAAGGAAGTTTGGGGGAAGGGATAGGAAGGTTAGGGAGGAAAGTTAATGAGTTCAATTTTGGACATATTGAGCTTTGAGCTCAAGGAATGTTATTCTTTACCATCAAGTTGTAAGACTAGGCTGGAGACTTGATAAAATGGCCCTTCTCCTCTCCCTTAAAAGGGAGGAGGAGTTTGGTATACTAGAATAGTGTTTCTCTTCTAAAAGGAGGTAGGAAACCAGACAAGAGTAAGAATGGGAAGAATTAAATGGCATTTTCTCCTCTTACTTAAAAGCAGGAAACTAATTCCAAAAAGTATGGTGTACTCTTCTTTCCTAAGGAGGCTCAAGCAGGACATTTAGCATAGAACAATGGAATGGAGCAGGAAAGTGCACAATTTAAGAATACTGTGTGGACAGTTGTGTTGTGAATAAATTAAATAGAAAAGAGGCTTGGTGTAGAGAGACTTATTGGAAGTGGTTGCAAAAGTCCAGGCAAGAAGTGAGATGGGAACAAACTAGCATAGTGGCCATGTAAAAAGAAAGAAGGGAAGGGATATGTGTTATATTACAGGAGTAGAATTGACAAGATTTAGGAACTGACTGGATATGCAGGCTAAGTAAGAGTGAGAAATCAAGAAAAATTCCCAGGATACAAACCTGAATGAAAAAAAGGATGGTGGAACCCACAACAGAAAAATGGAAGTTTTGTAGAAGAATGAGTTTTGGAGAAAAGATGAGTTGTTTTGTTTATTTTTCAGTTTGATGCACCAATAGGTTGAAAAGTTCAATAGGTAACTGATGATGAAGGTCTAGAACTCAATAGAAACTAAGGCTGGACATATAGATTGGGAAATCATCTACAAAGAGATGATAATTAAATCCAAGTTTCACCAAGAGAAAAAATGTAAAGGAGAAGAGAAACAGGAGAAAAGGGCAGAGGATAGTGCCTTCTGATTCATCCACCATTGGGAACAGATATGAATGATTAAACAGCAAAGGAGAATGTAAAGGAAGGATCAGATAGGTAAAGATAAAAATAACTGAATGATCTCAATTTATATTATAATGATAATGATGAAATATGCAATATGGATTCAGATACATAATGAAAAAGGAACAAAAACGTAATAAATTATTTTACAAGTAGAAAAGACATCAAAATACCAACTTTTTTTCACATGTAATTTTTCTCAACCTTAAAGATAACCAAAGCTCACTTTCAAGACCAGCTGCCTTTGTCCATTCATCTAAACTTGTTTTTCTCTGACCCTCGGGAGCAGCAGAAAGATAGGTAATGAAAGCAGCAGCCAGTTGAGCCCTTTTAGGAAGCGTAGCTAATTCTTCTGTTATCTCTGCAACCTGAAAAAAATATATAAACATTATGGATAAAAAAAAAAAAACTTGGGCTAAAATTCATGAGAAAGGAACAATAATTTTTAGAAACTTTTCATGGAACCACAGTGGCCAGAGCTCATAACCTACTACTCTCTAACCTACTATGCTAATGTAGTTGTAATGTTGTTTGTAGTGCTATTATAAAATAAACTCATTAATTTAAATAATATTCTCTAGCTTCCTAAGAAGTTTTATAAAAAAAACTGAGTGTGATTAACTGCTGGAAAAAGCTAACAAACACAGAATACAAATTCAGAAATAGTTGTACATCTACATACAGTTTATACATGCATGCACATAAATATGAGTGCATGCTTATACTACAAAGGTCATACTATATCCTAGTTGAATGACAAATTGTATCAGAAAATAGGAAAAACTATTATGAACCTATATACAGTTTAAAGTAGACATGTTTGTTTAAAAATGAAATCTCCTTAGGTTATTATGGACATTTTTACAAGCCAAAGGGGAAAAAACCTTTTAGCATTTCTAAGTTTCTTGATCTCATCAAAGTGGTTAATGACTCAAAGATGCAAATCACACTCATATTATCATTCAGTATAATTAACAATCATTTCCTCTTATAAATCATCCATAAAGGGCCTATGCAATGTGTTGAAGCTATACTTCTTGTCATTATGTTGGTTGGCTAAGACAGCAAGGTGATGCAATGAATAAAGCTCTGTTCCTGGAGTCAGTGAGACCTGAATTCAAATCTAGCCTCAGACATTTACTAGTTCTGTGACTCTCAATTAACCTCTATTTGCTCCAATTTCTCCATCTATAAAATGTGGATAATAATTGCATCTAATTTTCAGAACTGGTGTGAAGATTAAATAATTATAAAGCATTTAGCACAATGGCTGACAGAGTAAATTTTATATTAATGTTATCTATTAGCTATTAGTAGCCATTAATTATCTTTCAATTCTTTAACATGACCAGTCCACTCTAACAGTGAGGATCCCTCAACAGCCTAAAAATGGTATTATGTTCAGTATGGACCTCTTCTATACATATCTGGTCTAGTTCAACTGTTCTTCATTTCTGTTTTCTTTAGAGCTATTTCTATTTCATCATGTAGCACACCAGAGACTATAATAATGTTAGTTAACATGGAGTGCTGCTACTGTCATTGACTGACAAAATATTTTGTTGGAGAAGTCTTAATTTTTGTCACTTGTCTTCATATCAGTTTCATCTTTAAAAGTTCTTAGAATAATTTGACTTATCTACTCTCCACAAGCTTTCTTTAAACTAGTTCTTCCACTACCACACTTCATTATTATATGAGGTAATACTGCTTATAAGTTTTCTTAGTATCTTCTTCTATAAGATTGTACAACTGAATTTATGTTCCAAAGAACATTTTCCTGGGATGCCAGTCTCTGCTTGGCAAGATCAAGTGTTTTCTGGCTGAGGTGATTTCTAATCTCTTGGTCTTCTTTTCCTGACTGATTTACATTAGCTAACTTTCTAAAGAGAATAATTATCAATCAATCAATTGACAAAAATTTATGGCACTAACTATGTGCCAGGCACTGTCATAAGTGCTAGAGATACAAAGGCAAGAGAGCAAAACAATCTTTGACCTCAGGAAATTTATATTTGAATGGGAAAGCAACATGTAATTATACAAGCATAAACAAGATATAAAAAAGTAACCTTGAGTGGGCCTTCTGTATGACCTGATTCTCAAAAAAATCAGAAGTAAAAAGGGAGAGCCAAGAAGTGGAAGTGAGAAGAAAAGAGCATTCCAGGCATGAGGGACAGAAAATTCAGGGCACAGAGATAAGAAATGGAATACCATGAGTTAGGAAAGGTAAGTAGGCCAGAATGGCTGGACTATAGAATCTGTAGAGAGAAGTAAAATGTAAAAAGACTGCAGCGATATGAAAAGACTCAGTTATAATAGCTTTAAATATCAAGTGAGGGAGTGATATTATCTCTCTTGAAATAACCAAAGGAAAAAGAGTTAATTAACAGTGCGAGAGGTCGGGGAGGGCAGATGAGAGGGAGGAAGGAAGAGTGACAAAGTAATATTGATATGTGTTCTTTTTGCATTTCTTGTTGTTTTTTAAATCGGTTAGGTACAGTATGATCTCTGGTGACCTCTACCTTTAGGACAAAAATCAGGTTCCACCTGCTCCATGAAGCTTTCTCTATCCCACCTCTGCCAAACTGCTAATTCTCTCTAGCACCAGCCAGCCTGCATTACAATTCGCTATGTATATATTCTATCCACACTGTAAAGATAATATAAGCTTTTTGAGGAAATAGACTATTATGTTTGTCTTTGTATCCCCAAGGCCTGGCAGGGTACTTTAATTCAAGTAAGCACTGAATAAACGTTTGATAAAATTGTGCCATTTAACTGAATCTGAAAGTTCCATATACTCATTTCCCACACAAGTTTTCAAATGTTTTGACACTGGTAATAGACTAATGCTAGACTCCCCTTACTTATATTTCCATAACAGAAAACATTTCATTACTTTAAGAAATTTATAAAGATCCAGAAAGCTTACTGAACAGAGTGGTAATAGGGAAATAGCAGAGATGTGGTCAAAATGCCAGTTTCAGAGCTATTGTGGGGAAGGTAGATTCAGAAAAATTTCTAGAAAAATCTTTATTTTGCCTTTGCTTTTACTACTATTATATAAATAATTGTTTGGATTATTATTCTCTTCCCTTTTGAACAAATATTATTATAATTACCATCTTTAAAAGGAAGCTTAATGAAATTTTACTTCAAACAAACCTGTGCATTCCATCTCTTGTGCTCTCTATCAAGTTGATTAATTAAGACCTCAGCAGCTTTAATTGTTTCCTGTGCTTTGCTTACTTCTGATTCTAGTTTAGCTGCTTCTGAAGTTCTGCTCTGAAATCTGCAAAATGATTAGACTTTAGTTAAAAATTCAATGTTAATGTGTTATTTCACTGATAAATATGCAGAATATGAGGAAATACTTTAATATCCTGAGGTATATTTAAGATTTAATTAGATACAATTTATGATCAGAAATTAAAATAACAGAGGTGTATATTGAATATTTCTGAAGAAAAATGATAAATGACAACTTCACCCTTATAATCCTTAGAATTTTAGAAACTGACTCTCTTTCCTACAATATTATCTAAATTTTAAAATATCTTTCTAGGGGTATAAAAAAACTAGAGGATAAAACACAACTAGATTCAACTAACTTCAACTTGAATCTTAAATCAAATTGATGATAAGAAACTAAAAATATTTAATTAGCTATTATCAAATATCTGTTAACAACTTTTTCCGAGACAAAAACTTTTCATCTGAAAATAACTGTGAATTTTTTTTTTCTGAAAGAGATCCAAAATCACAATAACAAATGTGCTCACCCCAGAGTAGGGGAAAACACACCATATTATATATCCATAATGACATTTTTTTTTTAACCCTTGTACTTCGGTGTATTGTCTCATAGGTGGAAGATTGGTAAGGGTGGGCAATGGGGGTCAAGTGACTTGCCCAGGGTCACACAGCTGGGAAGTGGCTGAGGCCGGGTTTGAACCTAGGACCTCCTGTCTCTAGGCCTGACTCTCACTCCACTGAGCTACCCAGCTGCCCCATAATGACATTCTTGATATATTGATATATCAAGTGTATTGATATATAAATAGGGAAAAGTGACATGAATATTTTTCTACATTCATAAAATTCCTAAGATAATAAAAATTATTCATTTTTTGTTTCTGATACTTAATGCTACATTACTGGAAAATTTTTGAATAAAATTATCTTTATATGAAGAAAGGCAGCAAGGTGACACAATGGATAGAGTGCCAGGTCTGAAATAAGCTTTTCAGTCTGCCTGTTCAAATCTGGCCTTAGACAGAATGACTTGTGATCCTTAGCCATGAATGACTTGTGATCCTGGACAAGTCATTAACACTGTTTGCCTTAGTTCTTCATCTGTAAAATGCATTAGAGAAGAAAATGGCAAGCTACTCCAGTATCTTTTGTCAAGATAATCCCAAAATGGTCACAAAGAGTCAGGCACAACTAAATCGAGGGAACAAACAATGTGAAGAAATATATAGCTTTGGTTTGATAGATTTTTTTCATAAATTTAATGCATTTTTCTTCTTTCCCTTAGGAAAAAATGGCCAGCAGCATATAGCAAATCTTTGCTAAGTTGTACAAAAAATATCACTAACCTTAAAATGAATCCTAGACTTATAAAACTCAATTTATTCTGTAAAATATTTTAGATTACTATCATCTTACAGACCATGTTTTCTTAAATTTTAGGAATAAAACATTTTCCACAATTCTAATAATCCTCAACTAACTGTTTCTTTTCTGTTTTCATAGTAATCACTGTCATTAGTAGAAACATCTATTGGGCTTTAAAGAGTAACAATCACTTGTTTTCCTACTAAGAAAAGCCTTTCCCAGAAACAGAACTTGTTTTTCCATGCTAGGATGGACCAAGTTTAAATAAAATGAATACCAAACAGCATCTGGGTATCTTCTTTATCAATATAAGACATTAAAGAATTCTTTGGGGAGATAATGAAGCAGATGCAGCTATGTAACAGTTTTTCACTAGGGCCAAAAGTATATAAACCTTAACTGAAATTTCAAAGAAAAATGAATTCTCAAAGTTAATATCACCACTAAATCATTTTGCACTTGAATTCTTCTCCCTCCCACTCTCTCAAAAACCCACCAGCTTAGAAACATAAAATGAAAGATAAATTCACATATTCATTTGCTCTTAATAAAAAGTGATGGTAGAGCAAAAAAAGAAAATAGATGCTAATGGAATTCTCCATATACCTAACTCAGTTTTTGAATGAAAATGTCATGGGGGAAAAACTATTATAATTGGAGGCTTTGATGTGATTTTATTTAAACATTCAAAGTACATGTTAACAATATTCAAAATTTTGTTTCCAAATATTAACTTACTTATCTTTCAACTCTGAAACTTTCTGACCAACGGAGTTAAGTAAGTCTTCCAGTTTCTTTTTTCTATCTTCAGTTTTCTTCAGATTCCTAAAACACAACTTAATTTTATGTCAGTATTTCTGCTTAAAGTAGTATCAATAAAGCTTTGGTAGCTTCAAAAGTGAACTTACATTATGTGATCTATAATAAAAATGAAGTGATCTAGCATTTATGATTTACTTCTACATTATCAAGTTTGTTCTGGTCCATAGAACTTCCAGATATATTCCAGACCAAGCAATTTATAAACTTTCACTACTTTCACTGTGATATACTTTCATTTTCCTCAATACAATTCCAAACTGAAATTCCAAAATTCTAACTACTAGTTATAAAAAAAACCACCTTCTTTTTTCCTGCATGTACATCTATTTAGCAAATACTAGAAGAAATTTGTTAAAGGAAGGAAAGAGATTGATTAATACATGTTCAGGGACCATGCTCCTGATGTATCCAAGTTGCTATCCATCTAAGTAATTTAGCATTAGGATTACACAAAAGTCTAACAGGATTCTCAAAGAGAAAGACAAAAAATCCCAACAAAAGCCACAGACATCACTACACTATTTCATGATGGCCTGATGTCCCATCATCATGGACAATGAGGAGGAAAAGGAGAAAGACTATACACTATATTCTATATACACTATATATATGTATATATTCTATATACACTATATTCTAGATTGGAGGGGTATACTTTATACCTCACAAAACATCTTATTTGATTTCTATTTCTTTAAAAAATTAAAATATATATGGCCCATCTCTATACAAAAGTAAGTAGGAAACATGCTGACTCATTATGATGTTGAAAAAAAATAAAGGTTATAGTTGAAGTTATCTTTTGCTTTTTTTTTACTTACGCTTCTAATCCTGCTTGTTCTGTTTCCAAAGGCTGAATTCGCTCTAACACATGTGAATACTGGACATTGGCTTTGACCCAAGCAGCCAAGGGAGCAGCTGCAGTACTGGCACGTTTAGCATTCTGAAAAATGCATTATATTTTCATTTAATTCCAGATCATTTTCTTAATTATTTAAGCAATGTCAATGAATCCTTTTGTTCTCTGGCTAGAATTGAACTAAATAAAATTTTAAAAGAAGAGAGCAAAGACTGTGTTTTATGTTTAAATCATTTCTTTTTTGTATATATACATATGTGTATAAGTTTCTTAGTATTAGGATCTATTTACCGATGAATTTACCTACAACTACTCTTAAATAGATCAGCCTCAAGTATATCTTTTGCATTTTTTATTTATACATGTCACCTGGGAATCAGCTGACAAAATGAGTTTTTTCCATTTTAATAGACAATTGTATGTTAGTATGACACAACTGCACCAATGCAATTAAAGCCAGAGGGGCCACCTGCATAGAAAACTATATGGCTTCATCTTCTTCCTTAGTTGCCTGGTTCTCCCCTACCAATCTCACTCCTTATTCTCTCATCATCTTTCCTGGTTCATTCTCCTCCTTCAGCCCACAACTTGTAGACATACCCCAAAGCACTGCCCTGGGCTCAGTTCTCTTTTTAGTCATTTCCTCCTGGATCTAATCAACTCTTGAATTTAATAGTCATCTCTATGCAAATATAAGCCATGATTGACACTGTTGGGTTTTCTCCCCTACAATTTCCTGGATCATTTAAGAGCCGGGTAATGACAAAAAAATAAAGGATTAGGAGTTAAATTCACTAGGACATTTAAAACAGAGTTGACTGCTTTATAAAATACATGACCCTCTAGAGCAGGAGGCTGCAACCTTTTTGACCGTGAGTGCCATAAACACCACATTTTTTAAAATGTAATTTCGTGAGGGCTGTACAGTGCTCACAGTGCTGCTCCTGTAACAGCGCCTGAAAAAAAATTGACTTTATGGCTCCTGCAGAAAGAGCCATACGTTGCCGACCCCTGCTCTAGAGTCTTGGCATTGGCAGCAAACTTGTAGCATAAACTTTTTGGGTTGTTACTTGTTTTGTTTAATTATAGGGTCCTGTGGGCCTGGCAATAATACAGAATGGTAACAGAGAAAACATTTGGTGATCATCCTGTTGGAGTATCATGAACAGAGGGCTTTAATCTGGAGGTCCAGATTTAGAAGTGAACTTCCAAAATAATCAAATAACTGGACATAACTGATAGAGAAAAAAAAATCTAAACTAATGTTTAAAAAATTACCTTTGAGTCAAAAGATGCTTTGTTTTTAAACAGAAGTTCTTCAACACTTTCTCTTATTTCCCTTGGAATGTTTCTAGCATCAAAAGTTGCGATATCTTCTCTCACACCTCTTTTAGCAAGGAAACTAAAAATAATTATGAATGTAAATCATTCAAGCTTCATTTTCTTTATACACAAACACTCCTATTTAAAACCCTTTATCTATAACCCTAACTATAAGTGGGTTGGACATTATTAGAAGATTTAGAAACAGAGGGGGCTTAGAAGTTCTCTCTAGATTATTCAGAAAAACAGATAAATAGCCCAGTGTGTACAGAACCCTGGGTCAAGAAGACCTGAGTTCAGATCCAGTTTCAAATACTTACTACTGGACAAGTCACTTAATCTCTGCCTGCCTCAGTTTTTTCATGTGCTAAATGAGGAAAATAATATCACCTATCTCAGGTTTATTGTAAAGATAAAGTATTTATAAAGCTTTTGCAAACATTAAAGAGCTTTGTAAATACTAGTGGTGATGGGAGGTCAGCTACTTCATTTTATAAGCGAAGACACTGATGACCTCTAAAATCACATTTAATACAAAATTTAATAATACTCACCCTAAATTCTAAAGCTTACCTTTTCATGCTCACCCAAGAAGTATCAAAGATACCCATCAACCTTAAGACGCCTTCAAGAATGTCTCGGATTACATCAGGTGGCATTCTTAATGAGCGGATCTCTGAAAGGGATTCTGGTTTTATATTCCCAACTGCTAATTTAGCTTCATTAACCAGTGGCTAATAAAATTAGGAGAAAAAAGTACATTGTTAATTTAAACAATACAATTTTTATTTATATTTCATATTTTTTTTCATTTTTACCAAGATGATACAAAAGACTGCCTTGGTCTCAACTTTTTTTCTTCTTCCTCTAAACTCTAATTTACTTCTATTTATCTCATGAATCTATCACACTATATTTTATTAGTCATTTCTGTACTTGTTTTATTCAACCCTCCTAAATTATAAAGAGAAGAGGCATAGTTACTAATTCAATTTATATCCTCCTTCATCATTTAGATATTTCCTTACACAGCAAGTTCACAATAAATATTTTATGAACAAAAGAATAAAATTAAAATGGAAATTCATTATATAAACATAATACAAAATGGTCAAATGGACATTATAAAAATCTTCATCACTACAACTGCTTTACTCAGAAAATTTAATTTGGCTTGAAATGAGCCTGTAAAATTCTAGGATATCAGTACCAAATAATGAAAACTACATTTTGGGACTATCTCAAGAATTTAAATAATTGCATAATACACTTACATAACCCAGTGATAGGCAAACTTTTTAAAGAAGGGACCAAAGGAAAGGAAATTCTTATCTGTCAGTCTATTTCTAAGGCAACTCTTTCGCAGTTTCATTGTACTGTATCCTACTCATTGTATTTGTCAGATTAGGAATAATGTCCAGCAGCCTTATAGAACATTTCAGGAGGCTGCATCTGGCCTGAGGATCGTAGTTTGCCCATCACTGGGAAAAGTAACTGTGAATCATAAATTTCTTGAGGTAATCTAGATTCAAATAGTGAATTGATTTAATCTCATACAAAGTAATTTAAGATCTTTTTTCCAATTCTGACTCCCAAATTTACAATTAACTGTCATTTTTCTCAACTCCTCACTCTCCTTTCACTTCATATATCCAATAAACTTCCAAATCTTGCGATTTCTCTCTCCATCAGATTTCTTGAGTGTTACCCCTTCTCTCCATTCCCATAACTATGGATCCTAATTAGCTCTTGCCCAGATTATTGAAACTGCCTACTCAGGGGTTCTCTCTCTGCCTCAAGCCTCTTCTCACTACATATTGATGTCAAAGTAATTTTCTTTAAGTGTATCTCTGACAATGTCATTTCCCTACTCAATCAGCTCCAATGGGTTTTCTATTATCTTTAGAATACTAAAAAAAACTCTTAAATTTAGCTTTATAGTACTTTCACAACTTGGCCTCAACTTATCTTTTTTTTTTTAAGAAAAATTTTTTCCATGGTTACATGATTCATGTTCTTATTCTCTCCCACCCTACACCACCACCACCACCCTGTAGCCAACGAGGACTTCCACTGGTTTCTTCATGTGCCATCCATAAAGACCTATTTCCATATTATTGATGAATGCACTAGGGTGGTCGTTTAGAGTTTACTTCCCCAATCATGTCCTCATCAACCCATGTGTTCAAGCAGTTGTTTTTCTTCTGTGTTTCCACTCCTGCAGTTCTTCCTCTGAATGTGGGTAGCACTCTTTACCATAAATCCCTCAGAATTGTCATGGGTCATTGCATTGCTGCTAGTACAGAAGTCCATTACATTCGATTTTACCACAGTGTATCAGTCTCTGTGTACAATGTTCTTCTGGCTCTGCTCCTTTCACTCGGCGTCAATTCCTGGAGGTCATTCCATTTCACATGGAATTTCTCCAGTTTATTATTCCTTTGAGCACAATAGTATTCCATCACAACAGATACCACAATTTGTTTAGCCATTCCCCAATTGATGGGCATCTCCTTGTTTTCCAGTTTTTTGCTACCACAAAGAGTGTGGCTGTAAGTATTTTTGTACATGTCTTTTTCACTATGATCTTTTTAGGGGTATAAACACAGCAATGGTATGGCTAGATCAAAGACAGGAGATCTTTTAGAGCTCTTTGGGCATAGTTCCAAATTGCCCTCCAGAATGGTTGGATCAATTCACAACTCCACCAGCAGTGCATTAATGTCCCAATTTTGCCACATCCCCTCCGTGTTATTTGGAATTCTGGGGGTCCCATTTAAAAGTATTTTACAAACTTCCTGTGGACATGCGGGGGTCTTTGAAACTACATTTTCTTTGATCCAATGGGTTTCTTGTTTTGAACGTAGTGACATCCCCAAAGTATAGTGTAGCTTAAATTTGGAGGTTGGCCTTGAGATGACCGCTTTGGCTACTTAGGGAAGATGGGGGGAGATACAGACAGGCGGCATTTCTTGAAATAATCAGGCGTGGTCTTATATATTTTTTCCAACATGGCCATGGTAATTAAAATATTAATTTTCCTCATAATATCAGCCTTTATAGTTTTTAATATTTATACCTCCAACATTCATTACTCTCCCCTGCTGTCATTTTAGCCAATCTGCTAGGTATGAGGTAATACCTCAGAGTTGTTTTGATTTGCATTTCTCTAATTATTAGAGATTTAGGACACTTTCTCATGTGCTTATTGATAGTTTTGATTTCTTTATCTGAAAATTGCCTATTCCTGTCCCTTGCCCATTTATCAATTAGGGAATGGCTTGATTTTTTTTTACAACTGATTTAGCTCCTTATATATTTAGATAATTAGACCTTTGTCAGAGATTTTTGTTACAACGATTTTTTTCCAATTTGTTGCTTCCTTTTAATTTTGGTTGCACTGCTTTTGTTTGTACAAAAACTTTTTAATCTAATGTAATTAAAATTATTTATTTTACATTTTGTAATTTTTTTCTAATTCTTGCCTGTTTTTAAAATCTTTCCCAGAGATCTGACAAGTGTACTATTCTGTGTTCACCTAATTAACTTATAGTTTCCTTCTTTATATTCAAGTCATTCACCTATTCTGAATTTATCTTGGTGTAGGGTGTGAGATGTTGATCTAAATCTAATCTCTCCCCCATTGTTTTCCAATTTTCCCAGCAATTTTTGTCAAATAGTGGATTTTTGTCCCAAAAGTTGGGCTCTTTGGGTTTATCATAGACTGTCTTGCTGACATCACTACCCCAAGTCTATTCCAATGATCCTCCTCTCTATCTCTTAGCCAGTACCATATTGTTTTGATAACCACTGCTTTACAGTACAGTTTAATATCTGGTACTGCTAGGCCACCTTCCTTCACATTTTTTTTTTCATTATTCCCCTTGATCTTTTGTTCTTCCAAATGAACTTTGTTATAGTTTTTTTCTAATCCAATAAAAAAGTTTCTTGGTAGTTTGATAGATATAGCACTAAATAAGTAAATTAATTTGGGTGGAATGGTCATTTTTATTATGTTAGCTTGTCCTTCCCATGAGCAATCAATGTTTTTCCAACTCTTTAGATCTAGTTTTAATTATTTGGAAAGTGTTTTGTAGTTGTGTTCATATAATTCCTGTGTTTGTTTTGGTAGATAGATTCCTAAGTATTTTATACTGTCTAGGGTGACTTTAAATGGTGTTTCTCTTTCTAACTCTTGCTGCTGTGATGTGTTGGATCTATATAGAAATGCTGATGATTTATATGCATTTATTTTGTATCCTGCAACTTTGCTAAAGTTGTTGATTATTTTTACTAGCTTTTTAGTTGATTCTCTAGGATTTATTAGGTAGACCACCATCCCATCTGCAAAGAATGATAGCTTGGTCTCTTCATTGCCTATTTTAATACCTTCAATTTCTTTTTCTTCTCTAATTGCAACTGCTAGTGTTTCTAGTACAATGTTAAATAACAGAGGTGATAATGGGCATCCTTGTTTCACTCCTGATCTTATTGGGAAGGCTTCTAATTTATCCCCATTTCAGATGATGCTTGTTGATGGTTTTAGATATATACTGTTTATTATTTTTAGGAAAAGTCCTTCTATTCCTTATACTTTCTAGTGTTTTCAATAGGAATGGGTGCTGTATTTTGTCAAAGGCTTTTTCAGCATCTATTGAGATAGTCATGTGATTTTTGTTTGTAAGCTTATTTATATGGTCAATTATGTGGATGATTTCCTAATGTTGAACCATCCTTGCATTCCTGGTATAAATCCCACCTGATTGTGATGGATAACCCTCATGATCACTTAAAGTCTTTTTGCTAGTATTCGATTTAAGATTTTTGCATCTATGTTAATTAGGAAGATTGGTCTATAGTTTTCTTTATATATTTTTTGTTTTCCCTATTAGAATGTAAGTTTCTTGTGGGTGGGGACAGTTATATTTTTTGAACTTGTATTCTCAGCAACATAACACAGTGCTTCATACATAATAGACACATAATACTTTTCTATTGACTTTAAGAAAGATGAAGTATTCAGGCCATATAAGTACCCTGTTCAATAAGTGCTTTTTAAAAAAAAAAATTAAAATTCCTAAACAAATCCAAAGCTTTTTTCAAATCTGAAGATGCCGAAAACATCAAATTTATTTTTACTTTAAAATTTTCCTGCAATTAAAAAGAATGACCATCTTTAAAATGTTTTGTCAAGTAAGATTTTTTTAAAGCAAACTAAAATGTTATTTGGTTTTGTTTTTAAATTTTGGAAGTATTAATAAGAACTGTTCAAATCCAGCTTCACCTATAAGCAACATGCTTTTCATCTATAAAATATGGATAATAAATAGAACCTAGTTTCCAAGTTGTTCTAAGGATAAAGTGAAATAACCATAGAACTATTTGCAAATGTTAATGTATTATATAAATGCTAGCTATTATAATTCTTGGTCATATTCCTTCTTACATAGGAATAAGTTAGGGACAGAGTGATTTCATGGAGTAGTTAAAAGAAAGGAATTTTGATACAAGCCCTGGGAAAGGATTCTGGGATGAAGAAAGGAATTGTGGGAGTTTGATGGTTTGAACTGTCACTAATTCCTTCTTAGATTTCAACTGACCTGGAAGGAGATTTTACTCTCTCTGCCTTAATTTCCACTGAGGAGAAAGAAGGTTTTGCTCTGAGAGATTCTCCCTAGGCAGTCATAATTTCGTGGAGAGATTACTGACTCCTAGGTTGAGGATCTGCTTTGGAGAGAACCCATTTCCTTGAGTATAGAGATCATCTTCCAGAGACCATCTCCAGAAATTCTCTTTGGCCAAGGTAATCCAGAGATTTTCATCTGGGACTTTGGGTTACTTAGGGCAACCAAACCTAGGCTTTTCCCTTTCCTTTTTTGTTAAATCACTAGTGGGGAGAACAGGTTAGAGTCATATAGCATTGGGGTTTTTTAGATAGATCAGGGAGCTGTAGGCAGTGCCCAGAGAAGAGACAGAAGGCTCTTCTTTTGTAGGAGTCATAGAAGTTTGGGTGGAGCTTAGTTTTAAGAGTGTTAGGGTCTTACCTACCAGTTTTCCTTACTCCCTTCATAAAAAAAATTTTTTTTTTTACAAGCCAAGGGGTTTGTGCTTTCCTAGGGAGTTCTTAGGTGGATTGTATCATCTCACATCCCTCTAGGACAGTTCCCTATTACACTTATTTCTTTCACATAAATTATTTAAACAACTTGAAGAGAGTCATCTTTGATAATGAAACTTTGATAAAATGTCAAGACTTTTACATAGTACCTTAAATATATGTAATACATATATTAAAGCATTTATTTAATAGATGTTGGTTATATTGAATTGCAAATGGCTACATAATGCTTACTAAAGAGGAGCTGTATAACATAATAAATTTGTCTTGGAATCAAGAAAACCTGTGTTTAGATTCTGTTTCTGACATATCCTGGCTGTGAGATCTCTACTGAATAAGTAACTTCACCTTTTGGTGCTCCAGATAGAGGAAGTCTCCTCAATAAGTTCCCAAAACCAATGAAATTGAAGGTTGGGTCAAAAAAATTTTTTTAAGAAAATACAGTGAACTCTTTTGAGAAAAATATCTTACCTGAACTTCTTTTAGTTCATCATCAATTTTACTTTTTCTTTCCTCAATCTTAATGACTTCTTCTGCTATTTTGTGCTTAAGTCTTTCCAGTTCTGTTTTCTGCTCACTGGCATCCTACAGGAAAATCCATTCTGAATTAACCATTAGGTTTTTAAATATGTATTATCTGTGTTCAAGAAATCTTCAAGATTAATTTGCCTTAAGACAGCTATATTTTATGATTAGCAATTAATGCAGTCAAAATCAAACCAACCTTACTTAAATTCTTAGAGCTTGAGTTGCAAAAAAAATTACCAAAAAATGTGATTAGTTACACATTATATTTTGTATTCTATGTTTAAAATCTGAAAATTCTATGTTTAAGAAAAATATTCATTAAAATTGAAAGAACAATAAGATATTATGTCAAAATATCAGGAATAAAATTTCTCATAAGACATGCATTTATAGATTATATATTAAAGGATTTACTGAATAATTGAATGTTCTATCTTTATAAATGAATAAGAAATAGAAATCCAAGAGGTCCTGGGTATAAAATACTAGTATGCCCAAAGAATTAATTTTCATTTTATTGTATACTAAATCAGAGAATCAATAAAAATGTTTTTTTTATTTAACTTTTGGAAAAGTCTGTAGTGTGCCACTGAAAGCCTTCTACAATCTGGCTCCAACCTACATTTCTAGAATTTCCCACTGTTTAAGCTTACAAATTTTATGTTTCATTCGTACTAATCGGTGAACACTAATTAATTAGTGTATACTAATTTCTGACTTCTAAACATGATATTTTCTCCACCTAGAATTTGCTTGCTTTTGCCAAATGAACTTCTACCCACCTATCCTGGCTTAGTTCAAATGTCCCTTCCTCCATAAAGAAAACCCTAATAACCCCAAACTAAAATTAATTTCTTCCTCCTAGGGATTTCCATAACAATTTTTATCTTTTATGAAACTATATTATACTTTATATTATATTAATTTCATTGAATATCTTACATCACTGAATAAGATTTGACAAAGGATTAACAAGAAAGAATGATGTATCTAGAGGGGCATATTTCATTCAAAAGAAAGAGGACAAGTAAGAAATAATTCTGTAATAACTGAATATTATGAAGAAATACTAAAAGCAACTTTTCTAAAGTTTGGCCATCTCATTCCTCTTCACAATAAAATCCAATAGCTATGTAGTGGTTTTAAGTACAATATAAGCTCCCATGTTCAGATTTTAAAGACCTTCACAACCTGGTGAACCAATCAATCTATCTTTGCAACTTTTCCAATTTTATATTATTTTCTTTCCCCCATATACAGTTTTGTTCTTTTCACTAGTAAAGTGTCTGGCACATAGTAGGCAGTTAATTTTTATTGACTTATTTGATTACTGACTTAAGGATTAATGTATACACATACATGTTTATATTAATATATGTGCACATATATACACATATAATATATATTTATCTCCCTTCACATAAGCTACTTGATCACTACTATTTTTCTGTGTTTGTATACCTAGAACACCTAAAACAGTGTCTAGCACACAATTAACACTTAATAAATGCTAGTCGGATAAAACTTATTGGAGTAGATAGGCTGCAAGATAGAAAAAGTAGTAATCAAAAAATTAGAATGACTAATAAGCACATAAGAATAGCTAATAAATATTTTCTGTTTTCTTTTCTTTTTTTCTTTCATGTGTGTATATATATATTTATTTATTCATTCTTTCATCAAGCATAGACCATACCAGACTGGCCTTATTTCCCTTTTTTTGAGATAGTTTCTAAACTTCTAGGTTAGAAGAATGTTTTGAATATAGATAACAATTTTATCACAGCATCTAATAAAGGTCCATCCCATGATATTCTTGCAGAAAATATGGAAAGATATGGACAAGATATTTAGCTAGATTCAGAGCTGGTTATATGAGAGTATCCAAAGAAAAGTCATTAATGACTCAATGTCAGCTTAGAAGGAATTCTCCAGTAGAAAGCCACAGAAATTTTTTTTTAGGTCCAAAGATTTGATCCAAACACTATTTTTATAATGAATGATTCGTTAAAATCACCTACTTAATGTTTTTTCTTTGATCTTTTGTATCCTTGCTATGTATTACCTGCATTGACACTGTGATCTCTTGGAGGGCAGCATCTGCCTCATCTTGCTTTGTTTTAAGTAATATGCTTTGTTCTCCAGCTTTCCTATTCAGTTCATCCACAAGAGCTTTGGCTTCATTAAGTTTAGACACACCAGCCTATAAAAATAAAACTAAATATTAGTTGGGGACATCAAGAAATAAAGAATTTTGCCAAACACAAATAAAACTCTATAAGAAATTCTGTTTTAAAAGCTGTCTGTATATAGTTTTAGCAACTGTTCTGAAGAAAATGATATACTTAATTTCTAATCATTAATAAAACTGTGATAATTAACATAAGCAAAAGTATATGAATAAAAATTCCAAAAAAGATAGTCTTTAGAAGCATCAGATATGAAGTAAAAATCACTTTTCAAAAATAGAATTAATAGGTTAGAGCTTCCTGAAGAATAGGAGCAGTATCTATGCTAATCTATAATCAACCTTGACTGAATCTAAGATAGATAGATGGGAGAAGATAATGGAAAAAAAAAAACAGAAAAATGGTCTTAGTCAGGAAAAACCTCTGGCCTGGGGAAACTAGACTTTCTATATCCATTAAACCTGTCTATGCCCTATTCACAACAGTCTTTTAACTTTTTATCCTTCCTTTTTTAATATTCTATTCCAAGCTAGAAATCATTTCCTATGGGGATATCTCCCTGTTTAAAACCTTGAAAGGAGAGAAAAGAGAAATAGAAGTGGGGAGAAAGAGCAAAAGAAGGACATTCAGATACCCCAGAACAGGGCACTTAATCTCCCTATAAAATAACAGAATTTTCCCTGATCCCTGAACTTCCCTAAAAACAGAGTTACCCAGAAGTATGTAGTAAAGATAGACCCAGAAGTCCCATTAAGAGTTTGTGGTAACAGTGCTCCAAGTTCCAAAAGTAGACTTTCACATGATCATGACCATTATCTAATATTCCCTCTTGCCACAGCATTAAGTCTGCTGTTCTTAAGATTCACGGGTGACATTTCTGGACATCTACCTATCCCTCTGGGTGGGGTAATTTCCATTATGGAAGTGAACAGCACTACTGAGCTGCTACAGTTTAATGGTTGCAGCCATTGCCCCAGCATCCTCCCCTTGCATTGTCTGTCCTTACTTTATCCTCCAGGTTCCCTTTAGTGTCTCTAGTTATACCACGTGATTTTTCTTTCAATATGCAAAATAAAAGGGCCAGTCATTTTTGGCACCAGCTAGGTTACCTCATTTTCCTGCAGAAAACCTTTAGTTGAAATGAGAGATCACAACCCCAAGCGCTAAAGGAAAACTGATTATTTCTATATTTTTACTACATGTGATTTCGTCAGTGACACAGCTGAAAAGATCCACAGGGTTTAAACTTATTTAGAAACAAATATATTACTATATAAATACTAGTTGCCAGACAAAGGGTACTAGAAACCAGTTCTGTTTATAAGTTTAAACAATTTGAGAAATAAGAACAATCTAAATAAAGTATCTTAAAAGCATTTAAATTTATTCTCTTGAAAAGATAACCCAGAAGACTTTGAAATGATTGCAGATAAACTACCAAATTATTTGCAAATGTTTGTAAATAAAAAAGTTTATTGATAACCTATAACATTGTTTGTTAATAACTAGATAAAAATCAGTTAAGAATTAGGCATTTGTGTCTTCAGAAATATCCATCTCTAAAGTCCAAGATCACCACACAGTGGCCAAACAAAGTAAATGTTCTTTCAGTGAGAAACGGGAAAAAGATTAAGTATTAACTAGTAGTACATATACACATGAAAAGGTAATTTTATGTAACAGTTACCCAAGAATGATTTATTCCATGCAATATTATGTATCCTGTAAAAATGCTAAAGAAATACATTAAAGAAAAACTGTCAAAGTAGTTTACTTGATTCTTTTTTATATAAAAATACAAATATTCCAAGTTCTCATATCCAAAATAAGTGTAATAATATGTTACCAATTTTTTACCTGCAAATGGCTTTGTCTTTTTAATAACTCAGTTCTCTTGCTACTATTAATTGCTGAGTATACACGTAAAAAAGTCATATATCGGCTTGGTGTAGCTCCATAAGCTTTACAAGATTCATGAATAGCCAAAAAAGATTTTAGAAAATCAGGATCCCCTAACCAAAAAAAAGGAAGAAGTAAATTTTTCAGTCAGCATTCACATCAACATACAACTGTTGCATTTTGCAATTTGGCTTACCATACCATCTAAACATGTTTGTCAAGATTTGCACATTGGCAATTATAAAGAAATTTTCTACTCTTAGGCTAAAACCAAGAAGGAAATTACACCTAAATGGATCCATACATAATTCTTTTTCCCAAAAGCTTGTTACAAAATGTCTTTCATATATTCACTATGTAACTTCTATCAATGAACACATACAATCAGGAATGCAGTCATGCAACTCTATCTCAATCTACACTATATTAATAAACATTGGCTCACATTAATATAACACTATAGTTTACAAAGTGCTTTCTTCACAAAAATCCCCAACCTGAGTTGAGTACCATGTGAACCAAAAAAAAAAAAAAAAAAACACTTAAAACTTTCTCAGTTCCTAACACAGGATCTTTAGATTATATGATCTGAAGCTAGAAAAGGGAGAAAAAATTCACATAGTTTGAAACTCCAGATTTTATAGACAAAAAAAAAAAACAACCCTAGGAAAGTAATTTAATCAAGATCCCACCAGTAGTAACAAAGTTTACTTGAACCTAAATTTCCTTATTAAAACTCCCATGTTCTTTCTAGTAACAACATTAATTTAAAATAATTAATTCAAAATTCTCAACACTCTATATAGATGTTTTTGTCTTTTCTTTGAAGACATGCCTAGATTTTTCAATAGTGCAAACCACTGTTAAAATACCCATGTGGTTCATTAAATATTAAATAAATTATTTGATAATTATTTACCTGAAGACAAGATGCTCATATTGTTAACATATTTAAGATATATTTGGCTCTTATTTTCTCATCTCCAAATTTCAAATTAGCTTATAAGTGGTCTCAGTTCTATTTTCCTTGTTTAGTTTCATTTATTCTCTGGTATAAATGACTCTCTGGTATAAATGAAAGGAAGAAATGATACCTTTTCTGATGTGGAGTACCCAAAGGAAACACACACTCCCTCACTCCACAATTGCCAAATGTTTTCAATTCTTCTCTACATCTCTCATATTCATTCATTTCTTGCAAACTGAGTACTTACCTTATTTAAAACCATCATCACCTCTAACCTGGCTTATATTTCAAGTCTTCTGATTTCTCACCTTGCTTCATTTATCCCCTCTCCAACCTATCCTCTACAACTGCCAAAAGGACAGTGCTAAAATACAACCCTGACCATGTCACTCCCCGATCAATGAATTCCTGTGACTGCCTAATACTTTGAGAATTAAAACCTGTCCCTATCTTACATTTCCAGACAAGTAAAGTATTAATCCCATCACTACACTCTTCAGTACAGTAAATTGGCCTCCTTGCTATTCTTCCTTCATGAATACAGCCCTACCTCTGAAAGCACATACTTTCCTTCAAAGCTCAACTCAAGCACCACAATGCTCCATGAAGTCTTTCATGGCTTCTCCAGCTGCTAGAACTTAGCCTCCAAAATTACTTTACATTTATTTTGTAAATGTTTATGTATATGATAGCTCCCCCAACAGAATATAACCTCCCTGCAGTTAGGCACTGTTTAATTTCTGTCTCAATCGCCATGGTGAAGATACAGGCACAGTGCATACAACATGGGAGCTACTACTAAATGGATTTGGCTAAGTATTCAACGTTGAAAAAAACTGAGAATTCAAAAAAGATACAAGAAAAAGTAGTCATTCTCTTTGATAAAAGACAGTAATCATTGACTTTGCAATCTTTAAAGATTATACCTAGAAACTCTCCCAGCCTTCCATTTGAGAACAGAGTGGTCAACAACTGTTCTGTAAAAGGTGGCTTAGTTATTCTATAGAAGACACCTGAGTATGAGCCAAACTCTTCTCAAGAATACACCAAGAATGAAAAAATACTGTAGAGACCATTAAATACTACACTAATTTGGTCTTAGGTGTTCTTTGCTTCTTGCCCCTTGTACAATTAAATTATTTAGTTTTTAAATGTCTTTTTAAAATGTCGTAGAAAAAGCAGATCTGATTGTACAGATTTAAGATATACAATTGAGTTTTGGAATACTTCATTTGTTTTCTTTTTTTTCACTGATTCTAATCTCAAGTCAGAGTTATGATAACTTTCTCTGAACTATTACCAGTGGGTTTTTTCTTTTCTTCTCTTCTTTTTTTTTCACCAGACTTTTCTTCATTGGCCATTTCACTGAATAACATTTCAGGTATCTAAATTTGAAAAGATAGTTTTTGAAAATTAAAAATCAGTATGAATTATATTAAGGCAAAAAATAAAATGGAACCAAGACCTTTAAAAATATAAAAATATCATTAATTAGTTTTCTTCCACAATAACAGATTAACAGGAACTAACTGAACACATTTTTTCTCTTCTTTTCTTTCTTTTTTTTTCTTGAAGGCTGTAATCCCTATTATACCTAGGTTAAAAGGTGGAATATAGTGGTTGAGACAACACTAACACAGAAGTTTTGACCAGCTCCATCTCTGATCTGGGAGAGTGTGCCCCACCTTAAAGGGCTCACAAAAGTGGTGCTGAAGTTAATAAAGACAGCCATTCCAATGCCTTTTAGCTCTGTGTTGCAGCTCAGAACTCCAGAACTCAACTGATCCATCAGCATCAGCCTGGCAGAAGAGGACTTCTAGGTGTTCACCATAACACCTGATCCCATCAATTTTAAAAAAGAAAAATTTCCTTAAGATTTTGATATATGACAACCACTATGTAAAGAAATGGCAACTAGGGACCAATTTCAATAATAGGGATAGGGAACAGATCTTGATTTCATTAGAGCTCCCAGGTGAAGAAACTTCCTCCTCCAATGCAATATGGAGCCTCAAATTTATAGAGTTGCCTAGAAATCTGAAAGATGAAATGACTTGTCCAGAATCTTACAACTAGTATGTGTCAAAGGAGGAACTTGAACTTTGGGCTTACTGCCTCCTATCCATCACAGTACACTTTAATATACAGTATGAAAATGATTGATCTATAAAAATAAAAAACCAAGGAATTAGGAAGTGAACTAAGCCTAATTAGAAAATTGTTACAAGCAAGTCATAAAAATCATGAAAATATTAGTGTTCATATAGCATTCAGTCAATAAAATATCTTTGTCATATGCAGAGATAATACAAAAGGAAGAATATAGAAGAATTTCTTTACTTTCAGTTATGAAAATTACAAGATAAAAGTACTTCAATGCAGTCATTTATTTTTAAATTTCTAGCTAAAATAATTAGATGATTTGGGGGATAAGTTTAAGAAGAGATTATTACATATTAATGTACAAAATATATTTTTAAACCCTAACCTTCAGTCTTATAATCAAAACTAAGAATTGGTTCTGAGGCAGAACAATAGTAATATCTAGGCAACTGGGGTAAAGCAATTTACCCAGGGTCACAGAGCTAGGCAGGATTTAAGGTCAGATTTGAATGTAGGCCCTCCCATCTCTAGGCTTGGCTCTTTCCCCTGAGCTACCATGCTGACCCCAGTGTATTTTTATTTTTAAACAATGATATCAATATTTTAGGTCCATTAAAAGTACAAAGTTTTTAAAGAAAATTTAAGAGACAGATTTTTAAAAGGAATTTGTATGTTATATACCAAAAAACTTGTTGATTTTACATAAAAATAATAGTAATTTGCTCTGGGGAGCAATAATTTGGCAAGGTATATAACTTCAAATTATTTGTCAGATATTTTTACCTTATTTCACCTAAAATAACAATAACCAAAGAAATTTGTCTTAATTCATGCCATTTCATAATAATTGAATGTGTTTTGAAAACACAGTTGTGCTAGTCCTTGAGTCAAATAAACAATGAAGTAAGCTTTTCTTAATAATCCTGGCTATTTCTACAAACTGGCTGTAAATCTTTACATATAAATCTTTACACCCTCCAAGCAAAAATAAATAGTTTAATACTAAAGTTTCAGTGCAGCATTTTGGAATTATATACCATATCTGATTTCTTTAAATTCTGTGGAAAACATTCTTAAGGATTTATCTCATGTGATAAAAAGTTTCTCTAAGGAAAATTGTTAACTAGAAATAATTACAACTCCTTCCTACTATTCAAACATTATCATACTTTTGAAACAGGACCCAGTTGGCATAGCACACTCTTAAGAGATTTTCTAAATCTCCTTTTCTATCTTCAAGCTTCTCACACCTCTCTCTCATTCCTCTGACTCAGCTGAGGACCATGCCTTTTATTTTACTGAGGGATTGAGGCCATTAGACTTGAGCTCCCTCTTCTCCTATTTTCTTTATCTCAGAACCTTTTGACATTATACTCCACTGTCTCTTCCTTTTCCTCAGTTTCTGAAAAGGAGATGGTCCTTTTCCTGCCAAGGTCAAACCTTTTATATCCTCTCTTGATACTGATAGCATCCCTTCTCATCTCCTCTAGCAAATTATAAACTCCATCATTCCCTCTAAACTTCAACCTCTCTCTATTATACTGGAAATGTGTGAGAAAGAGCAGGAAGACCAGTCTGGCTGGCCTGTTTGGCATTCTCAGTACCTGTACAAATTCATCACTCATATTATCCCCCTTAACTATGGGTATTCCCTAAATTCTTATCTAACATCTTTTTTGTCATCTACCTATTCTCTTTCTGATTAAAAATTTCCTCACCTGTTATGGGCTTAGTCATCCTTTATTTGCCAATAATGCACAAATAGAGAGAGGAGATGTTTCAAAAATCCTGGGGAGGTTTTTAAATTTCAGGAAGATTTTTGGGACATTTTCTCTATCCAACCCCAGCCTCTCCCATCAGTTTCCATCTCCAATCACTAATATCCTTCAGAGATACCTCAAACTCAACCCATCCAAAATAGAACTTCCTTATCTTTCTCCCAAACCTATTTTTCTTACACACTTCCCTATTAGTTTATCAAATAGGGAATTTCATTTTCCTGACTGAAAGAGGTTAACATTGTCAAATAGAGTAATTAGGTGGATAAAGAATGAGATCTGAGAAAAGACCATCAGATTCAGCAATTAAAATTTCCATCCTCCCAGCTTCCTGACCATCTTCTTCCCCACATACTCTCATCAGTTGCCAAATCTTACTGTTTCTACCTTCCTAACTTCATTTTCATCAAGTCTCTTTTCTCTACTCACTTTTACTTCAGGCCCTTACTGACTTTTGCCTAGATTTTTCAATGGTTCTAATTAGTCTTCTTACCAACACACTACTGCCAAGATAATTGTTCTTAAGCAAGGATAAGATGAAGCGTGTCTCCTACTACTAAGTTAATTCAAGTGCATTCCTAGAATAAAATATAAACTCCTTCTTTTATCTCTGAAAGCCCTTCACAACCAGCTCTATTG
Source organism: Gracilinanus agilis (assembly GCF_016433145.1). Lineage (NCBI taxonomy): Eukaryota > Metazoa > Chordata > Mammalia > Didelphimorphia > Didelphidae > Gracilinanus > Gracilinanus agilis. The sequence goes on along the minus strand of NC_058132.1, from coordinate 182,801,123 downwards.
GCCCTCCCTCCACAACCCAAACTAGGTCCTTCTCTTCATTCCTCACATAAACACCCCTTCTCTTATGTCAATGGCCTTGCACTGGCTGTCGCCCATCACTGGAATGCACTCTTTACTCACATCTGCCTCCAAGAAGCCCTCTATTCTTTCAACATACTATACCACTTTATTCCCCCAAGCATACCTTGAAGCTTTTCCTGATCCCCTCAACAGCTAGTTCTATTATTCTGAAACTTTCTTGTTATTTAGCTATGTTGTATTTATTCCAATTTATTCTCTTTCTATGCATTCTGCATATCTTCATACATTACCTTGTCATCTTAGAATTGTCACTCCTTGTGAGTTTAGATTATGCCACTCATTGTATATGTATCCCCAGTATTTACTATAGTTTCTGGCACAAAGTAAACACTTATTATCTATTGGCTGATTGATTTTGAAAAGAATATAAGGTTTTATGATTATTCTGATTTTGTTTCTTCTAATTTTTCTATTTTATTTTTATGACATTTTTATTGTTATCTGTGGCCATCACAGATAGAAAAAAATAATTACTTGATGTCATGTACTGTGATAAGTACTTAAGATGCAAGACTCTTTTTATAGACATTCTTCTTGGCATTCAAAAAAAAAGACAAGAAGTTATTATCTATACGAATGAAGCTATGTTGTAGTTAAATTATTATAACAAGAACTATATCAACATTGTCAAAATTGTGGCCCTCCCTAAAGAATGTACTTTTGTAAAAAGAATATACTCATCTACCTTTCACACTTTTATTAAATGGAAAACTTACTTTTTTCATACTGTTGTCTGACCAACTCTCCATCCACATCACCTGGCATTTTTTATGTAGGGCTGGATTACTCTCACAGTTTATTGTAAAGTTTAAGCTGGCAGAATCCATTATCAAGACTATATGCAGGTTCTGCTGAATCTCTGAAGAATTTAAAAGTAAAAACTTTAAGTGATAGAAAAAATTTAGTGTAAACAGGTATCTAAGCATTTTAGATAGACTAAAATTAATATCTATAAACCTTTTATAAACTATGAAACAATAATCAAAGCTTTCAGAAAATCCATAGCAACCTAAGAATTCAAATAATTTTCAAATGACTTAAATAATTTACTTATTACATGAAAGTGGATGGGAAGTTCAAGGTTCAATGGACACTATATTCATTTTCTTCTTATTTAAATACACTTTAGCATTTTCCCCAACATTTTCAATATATATAATTTGTAAAATGTCTAAAAGAGAAGCAAAATATATAATAAATCTGCATAAGCTTTATGACACTTGGGAAACCTAATGAACAAAATAATGTTTAATTAAAATGTGTTTATTTTTTATTTTTTTCATACTTCATATTTCTTTACTATTCAATGAACTATTAATCTATTTTGCTTACTGTAGGTAAAATAATTAAAGACTGGTCCAGTAAAGCCATCCTGTGAAGCCTGATCTTTTAAAGGAGACAATAAGGGTTCCAACTCTTCAAGAGAGTATAGTCCAGGAACTTCACCTAAAAAAAAATAGCACATGCATTTTAATTAAGCGTAAGTGCATTACTTAATCGATATGTTTCTTCATTATTGAATTCTGGGAATTATTAGTGTCATTCCTTTCTTCCCATTACCATTATTACCATAGTATAGATTTTTATCATTTCGCATCTGGATATAGTAGTAGCCTCCTAAAAGGTTTTTCTGCCACCAGTCTCTCATCTCTCTTATATATCCTGAAACTACTTCTATATTTTTCAAGTCTTAAAAGTTAGATAATTTTCTCAATGTGAGCATCTCTAAACCAGTGCTGACCACAACTTATCTATTCTTTGGCAGACTATTTTCATAGGCTACCATGAATGCAAAATTCATAGTCTGCAGACGTTTTCACAATGAGCCTCTAAATTTGCTGGTGTATTCAGGCAACAGATTTGATAATAAACAAGATCCATCCTTCAAGGCTTTCTAGCTTGGTAAAATGAATAAATAAAAAATCATTTGTTAAGCACTTACTAGGTACAATGCACTGTGTTAAATGCTGTCCATATAAATATAAAAGATAGTATTTGTTCTTAAGGAGCTCACATTCTAATGGGGGAAAAAATCATATATGGAAGGTTTCAGCATCATCCGATGAAAATATCCAATGGTCCTTAGGGTATAGTGGCAAAGTAACTAAGTGCTGCTTTTTAAATATCATTTCTTTTTTTAACATTATTAATATTCGTTTTTAACATGGTTACATGATTCATGCTCTTACTTTCCCCTTCACCCCCCGCAAAGTCCCCCCACCCATGGCCAATGCACATTTCCACTGGTTTTAACATGTGTCCTTGATCAAGACCTATTTCCAAATTGTTGATCATTGCATTGGTGTGGTAGTTTCGAGTCCACATCCTCAATCACGTCCACCCCAACCCATGTGTTCAAGCAGTTGTATTTCTTTTATGTTTCCTCTCCTGTAGTCCTTCCTCTAAATGTGGGTAGCGTCTTTACCATAAATCCCTCAGAGCTGTCCTATGTCATTGCATTGCTCCTGGTACAGAGGTCCATTACATTTGATTTTAGCATAGTATATCAGTCTCTGTGTACAATGTTCTTCTGGCTCTGCTCCTTTCGCTCTGCATCAGTTTCTGGAGGTCATTCCAGTTCACCTGGAATTCATCTAGTTTATTATTCCTTTTAGCACAATAGTATTCCATCACCAGCAGATACCACAATTTGTTCAGCCATTCCCCAATTGAAGGACATACCCTCGTTTTCCAGTTTTTTGCCACCACAAAAAGTGAAGCTATAAATATTTTCGTACAAGTCTGTTTATTTATGATCTCTTTGGGGTACAAACCAAACAATGGTATGGCTCGATCAAAGGGCAGGCATTCTTTTATAGCCCTTTGAGCATGATTCCAAATTGCCAGCCAGAATGGTTGGATCAATTCACAACTCCACCAGCAATGCATTAATGTCCCAGTTTTGCCACATCCCCTCCAACATTCATTACTCTCCCCTTCTTTCATTTTAGCCAATCTGCTAGGTGTGAGGTGATACCTCAGAGTTGTTTTGATTTTCATTTCTCTGATTATTTGAGATTTAGAACACCTTCTCATGTGCTTATTGATACTTCTGGTTTCTTTACCTAAAAATTGCCTATTCATGTCTCTTGCCCATTTATCAATTGAGGAATGGCTCGATTTTTTTATACAATTGATTTAACTCCTTGTATATTTGGGTAATTAAACCCCTGTCAGAGTTTTTTGTTATAAAGATTTTTTCCCAATTTGTTGTTTCCCTTCTGATTTTGACTACATTGTTTTTGTTTGTACAAAAGCTTTTTAGTTTAATATACTCAAAACCATTTAATTTACATTTTGTAATTTCCTCTAACTCTTGCTTGGTTTTAAAATCTTTCCTTTCCTAGAGATCTGACAAGTATACTGTTCTGTGTTCACTTAACTTATTTATAGTTTCCCTCTTTATATTCAAGTCATTCACCCATTCTGAATTTATCTTGGTGTAGGGTGTGAGATGTTGATCTAAACCTAATCTCTCCCATATTGTTTTCCAAATTTCCTAGCAGTTTTTGTCTAATAGTGGATTCATGTCCCAAAAGTTGGGCTCCTTGGGTTTATCATACACTGTCTTGCTGATGTCATTTACCCCAAGTCTATTCCACTGATCCTCCTCTCTATCTCTTAGCCAGTACCATATTGTTTTGATGACTGCTGCTTTATAGTATAGTTTAATATCTGGTACTGCTAGGCCCCCTTCCTTCGCATTTTTTTTCATTATTCCCCTTGATATTCTTGATCTTTTGTTATTCCAAATGAAATTTGTTATAGTTTTTTCTAATTCAGTAAAGAAGTTTTTTGGTAGTTTGATAGGTATGGCGCTAAATAGGTAAATTAATTTGGGTAGAATGTTCGTTTTTATTATGTTAGCTCATCCTACCCATATTATCATTTCTAATGATTGAATTATATCAGTTTCCAAAATTAAGCTATAAAAGCACTCTAACTACATAATCTTTGAGAAAAAAATATCATTTACCTGCTACAAGAATCAAAGTAAGATTTAATTAGGAGGATTTTAATAGAGTTTTAATGCAAGATTAGTCTACCTAAAACATAGATTTTGATCAAGTTTTTAAAAAAACTCAAAACTCTTCAGTGGTTCCCTATCTTCTATGAGGTAAAAGAAAATGGCATACGAGATACCAAACTATTTTTTAAACCTTACGTCTCATTTTTTTCTTACATGAAACATTTGCTACTATACCATCAATAACACTGTTCCATTACCCAGAAAATCCCTCCACCAATCAAATCCTATCATCTCTCAAACCTGATATAAAGTTCTAAATGTCCTATGAAGCTTTAATTCTATCCTCTAACTCACTATGGTGTCTCCCTCCTCTGAGCTCCTCTAGTATTTACTGCTAGCATTTATTCATTTAGCATTCATATGATGCTACAAACAATATGCTTTTAGGTTTTTGTTTTGATCACTAAAAATGAGTACGAACAAATTTATGGAATCTTTAATCAATTTAGGATATGTTGATAAATATAGATTTGGCCTGAATGAAAAGGAACTCTACCTGGGATTATATTAATATTTTTAAATGAATTTTTTTCAGTCAACAAAAACCTGCTTTCTCTCCCTCCCAAAACTTCCCCCATCAAAGGAGACAGCTGGGTAGGTCAGTGGATTGAGAGTCAGGTCTAGAAACATGAGATCCTAGGTTCAAATCTGGCCTCAGACACTTCCTAGCTGCTTTACCCTGGGCAGGTCACTTAACCCCCTTTGCCTAGTCTTTAGTCTTGGAACCAATACATAGCACTGATTCTAAGATGAAAGGTAAGGGTTTAAAAAAATTCCCCCATCAAAGAAAGAAATCATAGACCCCTATTATAAACTTGTATAGTTAAGCAAAATAAATTCCCTCCTTGGCCACTGTGTGTGTGTGTGCGCGCATGTGTGCATGTGTGTGTGTGTGTGTGTGCGCATGTGTGTAAAAATGTACTGAATCTATCGCTTCTCTACCAGGAAGTGGGAAGCATGTTTTTCATACTGTAATCATGTATCAGTTCATAGAAGTCTTCCCAGGTTTCTCTGAAACAATTCCTTTCATCATTTATTACAGCACAAGAATATTTCTTTATCTCTGTATACCTTTGTAAACTTTAAGGCTTGGCATAAATACCACCTATTGCTATTTAAAAAATTTTTTTCTAATACATCCACAGTAATTCCCTAACTTCTTAAGTAGCATACAATGAGCATAATTTGACCTTTGATAAGTCAGTCTCATTACTGCAAATATGTTTGAAAAATATGTTGTCATAATTAAAGTGAATGCTTCCCAAAATTGCTGAAATGTACTATTTGGACAGACTGGAAAGGTATAACACAGGTAGGCCATATGCACAAATACACATACTTTAAAGAGACCTATTACTCACAGCAATGATGGGTTTACTTCTCTAGTGGTTCTACTCTCCATCTTTGTGTTGATGAGCTCTTCTCTCTCAGTCAGAACAACACCTCTGTTAGTGATATCAGTCTTCACTTCAAATAACTCTCTCATTGTCACTCTTTTCCTTCTTGCCTTTTCTAAATATCTCAACCCTTATATACTTTACAGACTATATGTACAATAATAGTACTCTGGGTATATGTCTGTTGGACATTCAGAGGCTGCTTCTATAGGTCAAAAAGTTCTTTTTGATGAGGAAAAAGAATGATTAGTTTCATATTCAGAGCTATTCTAGAAGCCTTGGTTTCAGAGGTCTGGATTCTATATAGCTGGGCTTCAATTTTGGTAAATACAAATTAAATCTTGAAAATTCTTGGAGAGACCTGAGTTGATCGGTAATGGGAAACTACAAATATAGATTGGTGGCTCTTCCCTGTTCTAAGCTTTATAGTTGTAGAGAATTCTCTGGGAAGGTTAGGTGATTTTCTGAGGGTCATACCACCAGGAAAGATCAGAAACCAAGTTCTTCCTAATCAAGAGACTCGCATTTACATACCATACTGTTCCATGCAGCATTTCTTTTTTATCATATTAAAGAGTTTAATATACTTACACTATGGCTTAAAGCTTTTATCACTATATTCCCTAAACCTCATTCTGCAGAAAAGATATTTTTTTCCTTTCTTTCTAACTAAGCCTGAACAAATTTCAAATATATATACAAATATATATATATACACACAAATATACATTTATATATATATGTTTACATATATATATATACACACACATATATACTTCTGGCATAAGACCCTCTCAAATATCATAGGACATCAGAGGTGGAAAGGAACTTCTACAGATGAAGAAACTGAGGCCCAAAGAAAATAAGTGATTTGACTGAAAGCCACATGACTATTTATGTCAGAAGCTAAACTCAAAACCTCATTCTCTTTTCCCTACATCATGATCATTATTTAGTTTAACATGTATTAAACATTTACTTCTATTTCATAAGTAAATTTTAAGAACATAAGTAAATTTCTTAAGAACAGGAAAAATTGATCATAGATAAACAGACTTGTATGAAAATATTTATAGCTGCGCTTTTTGTGGTGGCAAAAAAACTGGAAAAGGAGGGTATGTCCTTCAATTGGGGAATGGCTGAACAAATTGTGGTATATGCTGGTGATGGAATACTATTGTGCTAAAAGGAATAATAAACTGGAGGAATTCCATGTTAACTGGAAAGACCTCCAGGAACTGATGCAGAGTGAAAGGAGCAGATCCAGGAGAACACTGTACATAGAGACTGATATACTATGGTAAAATCGAATATAATGGACTTCTGTACCAGCAGCAATGCAATGACCCAGGACAATTCTGAGGGATTTATGGTAAAGACGTTACCCACATTCAGAGGAAGAACTGCAGGAGAGGAAACATAAAAGAAAAACAACTGCTTGAACGCATGGGTCAGGGTGGACATGATTGGGTATGTGGACTCGAAACTACCACACCAATGCAACTATCAACAATTTGGAAATAGGTCTTGATCAAGGACATGTTAAAACCAGTGGAAATGTGCATTGGCCATGGGTGGGGGGACTTTGCGGAGGGGTGAAGGGGAAAGTAGGAGCATGAATCATGTAACCATTTTAAAAATAAATATTAATAAATGGTTAAAAAAAGAACAGGAAAAATGCTTTGTTTCTGTGTGCTACACACAGAACTCAGTACAGTGGTTTGAACCAAGTAAGTATGGATCTAATGAAATGTCTACAAAAAGATAAAATTCAATAATTAAAACAAGGTGTTGAAACTCACAAGCATGATTTTGTTCTTCTTGGTCCTGACATTTCTAAAAATGTAGAAATATCTTTTAAACTTAGTTTTTTTCTTAAATATATTTCTTCAAATTTTATGTCTTAATCATGTTTAGTCACAATGACTTAAGGAAGAATTATACTTAAAGGATTAGCAACATCCAGAACACTTTAAATAATGTACTTTCACTTGTGAATTATATATTCTTGAATAGCAAACATTCCCTACCTACCTGAAGATAAAAGACTATTGATCATCTCCAAGAATGTAGGATGGACAAACTGGTAGTCTTCAAGAAGCAAAACTACTTGCTGAGCTTCAATGCCTGCAAGGTGCAGTACCTGACCATAAAGAGATAAATTTTTAGTAATCAATCAATAAATATTTATTAAGCACTCCATATCTACCAGGCATTCATTGTACTAGGCATTGATAAAATCAAATATTCAGAAATATACTTCAGAATTTGATTTTTTTTTTCAGTCTAAATCGTGATTTCATAGGGATTGACAATTCCCAATATGAATACTCCTACCAATGACAATCCTCAGTTGTCTACAAACATATTTTAGGGAGTTATCCTGGCCAAGGGGAGGTTAAGTGACCAGTCTAAGATCAACCAGTCAGTATATCAGAGTTGGGACAAGAACACAGATCTTAACTCAGAAGCCAGCTCTCTGTCCCCTATACCAAGTTACCTGTTAACTGATTTACGTAAGAATTATAAGCAGATTGATTTAGCTATTTGTGGGGTTTTTTTTACTTTGATTAATTTAGTCAAAAACCAGATATTGGCAGCACTAACTCTTTAATAAATCCAGACTATGGTAAAATTTCATAAGTGAGGGAAACAAATCATATTATATTGGTGATATTAAAACAGAACTTAAAGTTTTAATTCTTTTTGGTCATTCCATATCTATTCTCTTTTTTTATTTCATATGCCTATCTAATAGCTCATCATTTCTCTGCACTTAAGACTTTCAAAGGAAAAGAAAGATGAGGTATTATTTAATATTTTTAAACATCATAATTTAAAACTCATAAGAAAATGAAATGTAAAAATTTAACTAAAATTTCTCTTTATAAGAGACTTCTACATATTCTCCAAAAAGAATTTTCATATATTCTAAGAGATTACTAACATAAATTCAACTAGCATCAAAAATAAGATAAAAAATAAGTTACTCACATGTTTGAGATCATTTTTAAATTGCTTCAGCTCATACCCTCTGGAAATCTTGGGTGAAATCAGCACAGCTCCATGCATGTGGCTGACTAATGAAGTGATAGTTCGACGTCCCACACCGCTGCGCCCAGCTAAAAGAAGAGAGCCTCCAGGGAAACTCAGCACCCTGTCTATCCTAGACATATACTCCAGAACTTCTTGGAAAAGCAAAATATCTAAATCCTGGTTATCTCGTCCATAATGAATAATACCCTTTGAAGAATCACAAGAGAATATTAATGTAATTATGTCCCAGTGCAAACTAATTTCTAATTTTTTTTGCAACAAGCAGAAAGAGTGACAGTTCATCATCTCTCAAGCCTAGTTTTCTGTCAGATACTATCCCCTTATTATAGAAATATCCTTTAGGCTAAAATTCCTAATGCTTCTTTCAAACATATAGTGACACAGAGCATTATCCCTACAACTACTGAAAATAGTGCCAGGTAACATAAGTTACTCAATTCAGAAAAACAAACATTCCCTACCAGTTATGTACAATGCACTATGAGAGGAACTAAGGAAAAGATCACTTCCTAAGGCACTTACAATATTTTTTAACTCTTTCCTTCTGTCTTAGAGTCAATATTGTGTATTGGTTCCAAGGCAAATTAAATGACTTGCCTGGGGTCACACAGTTGATAAATATCTGAGGTTAAATTTGAACCCAGGACCTCCTGTCTCTATGCTTGCTTCTCAATCCACCGGCCACCTCGCTGTCCCCTACTTATAATCTTAATATTGGATAATTGGAGACAAAATATTTATAGGAATAACCACAATATAAACTACAATATGAGCACATGAAAGAGGTAAACATGAAGTACTTTGAAAATATTGAGGAGAGATCAGTGTGGTAAATTAGGATGACATTAGAGTTGAGTCTTGAAGGATGGATAGCACTAAACCCTCTCAAATTCCATCAGTTATTAGAAATTTAAATGATATACATACACTATTAGAAAAATAACACAAATATCCCAGAAAACTATCTAATGGCTTGAAAATCCTATACAAAACATTGTCTGTGTCTCCTAAAATCCAATAATCTATTAAATCTCTTAAACAAGATAATAACAAAGAAAAATAAATCACCTAATTATGGATAGCACTGTCACATCTTTCAGGACTTTTTCCAGCTCCCTTCATTTTATAAACATGCAAACTTGAGGACATGAACTTGACCAAAGCTGTAAATCTTATTTATAAGCTTTAGGATTTAAACATGGAATCTTTGACCCCAGAGTTGGTGCTTTTCCCACTTTGCCATGTTGCTCCTCTAAATCATAAGACTTGACCTCAGACACTGCCCAGCTGTGTGGCCCTGGGCAAGTCACTTAACCCCCATTGCCTAGCCCTTACCACTCTTCTGCCTTAGAAGGTAAGGGCTTAAAAAACAAACAAAAAAAAAACAAAAAACATAGACTTGCTTTAGAGTACAGGTTCAAAGAATGAAGAACATGGAGAGAAAAAAAAGCAGATTCATAGGTATGGAAGCAAATTAGCCTTGCCAAATTATTCTATCACCCACAGAACTTTTAATTTTATTCTAATCAGCTTCCAGAACTAATTCTAGTTCTTTTTTAAGTTGACCCCTATTGATAAAAAAAAGTATGCCATTTGTTTTACCATTGCTCACTTTCTCCTTTAAAACTAAATTGAAAAGGGAAAAAAGAATTGCAGAAAGTAATCCTACATCTCATCTAACACTCACCTTCAATAAAAATTTTTTTACATATACAACTATATACTTTTGTTCACTACACTTGAATTTGGTTGGTCTCTCCTTCAGAGTGCAAACTGTGAAAAGCTATGAATTGTGTTTAAGCTATACTTTTTATTCCTATACACCTCATATCATTGACTGGGTTCTCAATAATTATTTTTAAATGTTATTGATAATGACCAAATTCCAAGTCAAATTGACAATTTGTGCCATACCTTTTTAATAACATCTCTGAGATCTGTAGAATTCAATTTTCCAAGTGGTTTTCCATGGGGAGGCAATGGCTGTCCTGGTGCTGATCTTGATCCTGCATCATGTCGTGCTCCCCAGGTTACATAATAGCTATCTGATGAAATATGAATGTCAAAAGTAATATGAAAATTCAACTAAAATAACTGGCTATTGTGATCTCAGTACTGTCATTTTTTCATCCATTATTTATTGCTAAAAACATAATCAGGACTATTAAGGAATTACACTATTTAAAAAACAAGTTAATAAATATTCTAAGTCATCCGTAAAATGTTAAAAGTCAAATTCAAGTAATAAGTTTTTCAATTTTCTAAATAATCTAACTCAATGGTAGTTTAAATGCCCCTGTGTGCCAAAATATTCAACAATAAGATAGAGGAAAGAAGAAGAGACACAATCTCTAATAGGTTCTTAAATTCCATACTAAAGATCTAGAAATGTAAATCCTTAAAACTAAAGAAAAACATTCCTGACATCATTTTAAAAGATATTGTTTTAAAATCAAATGCAATGGGCTTCCGGGTTAAGATGGCGGCAGAGTAAGAAGCAGCTCTTAACCTCTCCTGACCGAAACATACAAAACTCCTCAAGGGGACATAAAAACAAGTCCAGACGAACGGAGGAACCCCACAACAGGGCACAGCGTGGAAGGTACGTGGAATCGAGACATTTCCAAGCTACAAAGGGCTCTCATTCAATCGCGGGCTGAGCAACCGCCCCACCCCCAGCCCCTCCACACTCATCTATAGCTCCGAACCCAGCTAAAAAGAAATAGGGCAAGTTTGGGGCACCCATCGAGTCATCAGCAGCTCCGGGACCTGTTCCTGAGAGCAGCAAGACTTAGGACCCCATTAAGTCAAAAAAAGCACGCGAAATCTGAGCGCGCGCGGGAGCAGGACGCTGGGCGCAGAGAGTGCCAGCTGAGCAGAGGCGTGGGTGGAGGCAGAACTAAAGCCTAAGTGGGGAACCAGTGCAGACGGGTATACGACTGTGGAAGCAGCGCCCTGAGACTTGTAAAGAAACCTCCAGCAGAGGATCAAGCAAGAGGGCCCACCAGGGGGCTTGACCTTGGAAAAAACCAGAATTCAGACCTCAGGAGCCAATAGATTTGGAACAGACACTGAGCCCGAGGATAAAGCTGAGAAGCTGCTGGGCTAATGATGGCTACTCAGCATCAGGAGGTTCAGAAGAGAAAGAATAATAACAAAAAGAAGAAGTCTTTAACACTCGACAGCTTTTACACAGAGAAAATCCAGACAACCGAGCAAACAGAGGAGGAGAACAAACAAGCATCCGGACCCTCCTCAAATAAGGAAAACTCCTCACAAGCTATGGAAGAGTTCAAAACTGAGATTCTGAGGAAAATGGAAGAGATCTGGCAAGAAAATAACAGTTTAAAAGGTAGAATCTTGCAATTGGAAAGTGAGGCTCAGAAATCAAATGAACTGATAGGCAAATTGAACACCAGAAATGACAAGATTGAAAAGGAAAACCAGTCCCTAAAGGCTAGAATCGAGCAATTAGAAGCTAATGATCTCTCAAGACAACAAGAACAAATAAAACAAAG
>NC_058132.1:182734891-182784351 GCF_016433145.1 Gracilinanus agilis | reverse complement strand
GAAGGGGAAAGGAGGAGCATGAATCATGTAACCATGTTAAAAATGAATATTAATAAATTTAAAAAAAAAAGATAAAAAAAAATCAAATGCAATGGACTTCTGTACCAGCAGCAATGCAATGACACAGGACAGCTCTGAGGGATTTATGGTAAAGAACACTACCCACATTCAGAGGAAGGACTGCAGGAGAGGAAACATAGAAGAAAAGCAATTGCTTGAACGCATGGGTTGGGGTGGACATGATTGGGGATGTAGACTCGAAACTACCACACCAATGCAACTATCAACAATTTGGAAATAGGTCTTGATCGATGACACATGTTAAAACCAGTGGAAATGTGCATCGGCCATGGGTGGGTGGGGTGCGGGGGGTGAAGAGGAAAGTAGGAGCATGAATCATGTAACCATGTTAAAAATTAATATTAATAAATGTTTAAAAAATAAAATGGTAAAAAAGATACTGTTTATTATAGCTATTAATGGCCACAAAATTATGGGGAATTTCATACTGTATCAGAAACAATTCAGAGGAGGAAAAACTTGAATCTAGTTTCCATGTTAAAAGAAAAGTAGGAAACTAGTATGAAGCAAGATAAGAAAAATTCCTCAAAGTTTTGATTAATTAAAATATGGTTTCATAAAAAAAAATTGAGGGGGAAAAAGATACCACTGAAATAAAAAATGGAAACCATACCAACAGAATTTGAGGAAAACATAAATTTTCCATTTGCCTCAGCAGTAAACCTTGATATTTTGGGGATGGGGGGAAGCCATATTCAACATATAAACTGTGTATTAACTAGTACTACTTGAACCAAAAAAAAGCAAAGAAAAGGAATTCCCTAAATTAAAAAAAAAAACATAAAAACAGTCATAGATTCCATCAGAGGAACTGAAAGGATGACAAACATTGAAGAGCTTACTTAACCAGAGTAAATAAAACTAATTTTGCAGCACTCTGATTACTTTGGACCCCTCTTACATATTTATAGTCCCCTGCACCAACACAGAACCCTATTTCTGACTTCAAAATTAAAGACACCAGTCATTTAAGATCTAGAAAGTCTTTCATTACTAAGGTAGAAGGAGCTAGTACCACACAGAATGCAAAATGAACCACCAGTCAGCTCCAACTAGTGCTAAAACTCTACCAAGTCTTTCACAGTCCTAATTTTCTCAATGCTTAATCTCAACTGGATTATTCCAAATCTACTGATACAGAGACTCCCAAAGCCCATCTAGCATTGACCTCCTCAACTCCAAATCTTGGATGGCTTCTGGGCAAAACCTATCACAAAACCCTGTTAGTTGTCAAGCCTACATTTAGTTTTTTGTCTTGTTTAGCTAAACCCCAGAGTTTGACATCAAGCTAAGATCAGAACAGGAAACAATATTTTTAATTTAATGTAATAAAACAAAAATACTATCCTGGTATTCAACTACAGATACTAATGGAATCTTTTCTCTTCCTTACTGTCTCTATAAGAGAAAAAAAGATGTAAGATCTTATCTATCAATGCAACTGAAATCAAAAAACATTTATTGAGTGCCAACTGCGTGAAATCATTTAATGGGGAAAAAATTCCATCTTGATTTTTAGGACATTGCTACTAGACAACTTTTGCTGTGTTGGTTACTTTTTCCACAACTATGGGCAAGGATAATCAATTCTCACTTAGCAAGAAAAGTCGATCTTAATTCTGAGTAGATGAATAATATTAAGTTTTATTATGTTTACAAAATCAAATTTATTAGAAAGATAGAGTATGAACTGATTAAACCAAAATAGGAAACAAAATTATTCCTTATCATATTCACACTTAATTTATAAATTAGAGATAATGATTACATGTTACAATATATATTTTCAGCATATATACCTGCCATATTATCCAATATGTCTGAACCCCAATCTCCTTGGAAGACAGATGTTAAAATACCATCAAACAAATGGAGTTCCTTTGCACCAACAATTTTGTCACGAAACAAACGACGAGCTTCATATGCCACAATTTCCAGGACATAATCTAGTGGATGATTTGAGGATCCTAAAAAATGAAAAAATGTTTTTATCTGCATTTTAATAAATAGCTTCAAAACACAAAATCTCAAATTAATGTTGGAAATAATCAGAAAAATAAAGTCTACGTACCAGAATTGTAGCATCAGAGAGATACAATAAAAGGAAAAAATGCATTAATTTCCATTTTCTATTAAAATAAATGAGTGTAATACATTCATGAGTGTAAGCTATAACATTATTCACTTAAATATTCCCATATGGCTAACTACATGGTATTACTTAAGTATAGACACATCTAGAGGCAGGAGAACAAAAAATATGCCCATTTTAAGGTCACCAAAAACACTAAGAAACTATTCTATGAAAATACTGGTAAATAATATTTCCTATATTCTTTACCTTCAATTTTCACAACAACTATTTTTCCATATATTCCTGAAAATCTCCCAGAAATCAACATGTGCTAAAAGAAATGAAAATCCGGCTAGGAAATTTTATATTATTATTTCATTCCAATATAATATATCATCATTTAAATGTACTTAAAATAAACAGTATCTAATTTTGAAGTCATTCTTTATGCAAAAATATAACCAAACCTCAACAATAGAGCACATATGAAAAATAATAACTTCATAGTTTTCAATCATGTAGTTAATAGTCACAGAAAAGAAATGCCTTGATAAATGAAATACAATTAAACATAAACTTGCCAGCCTTTTTTATAGGTACTCGTGAAAACAAAAAATAAAACATTTTGATATCCTAAAGCAAAAAGTATGATAGCATATCATGAAAGGAAGACTTACCTCCTGCTAAATCATATCTGAATAATCCAAGAACCCATTGGGTAAGAATGCAAGGAGTAAACAAGTAATGGCTATAATCATCAACTGTAAATTTGGCTCGCACCTGAAAAAATAATATGTTCTTTTGAATATACAGTAAGAGTTCTATGAAATTTAACAATGATGTCAGACCTGTACTGACAAAGAATCTTTGTTTACTTGGCTACTTTTATAAAGGATTCAAGAATCTGAATTTATATCAGTTTTCCAGGTAAATTTGCACTATCCCAAATTTCCTTGGGATATCATGAAAATTTGATTATGGTAATAAAAGCTCCTCTTTGATTATGTAGCCAAAGGTTATCTTTGATTACACAGCCAAAAAGGCACATGTATCTATCTATCTGAAGAGTCAATACTCTTATTTTGATCTGAATAATTTATATCTGAATTCTTGCAAAAATATTATGATAGGACTTATTGTCTAGTCTTTCCTCCCTCCAGTCAATTTCACACAATATTACAGGAACTATCTGCCATGAATACCATCTTAATCATGCTATTCCTCTGCCTTAAAACTTAGAATAGGTTATTCTTATCTTTACGGTAATTCCTCATCATGAGTTTTAAGGCTCTCAGACAACTATATTCCTAGCCTCCTTAACTTCATCCTCCTTTAATGTTATCAACTTTGTACTTTATATAATTCTGTAGACGAAAGTATTTGTGAGTACATATATATGTATATATAATACAAATACTCATATATGCACATATATACACACCCACAGATAGATAGATAGATAGATAGATAGATAGATAGATAGATAGATAGATAGATAGATAGATAGATACCCACAAAAGAGAGAGACAGGAGGACATACAGATCATGGAATAAAGAAGCCCAGAGTTCAAATTCCTACTAGTTGAAGGGCCGTGAGCAAGTCATTTAAACTCTCAGTGCTTGAGGCAACTCTTTAGGAATATAACATACAAAGACTTGCCAATATATACTGGCTCTAAGGATTTCCACTTCAGGTGTTCCTACAACAATGAAGCCACAATTGAGTACAAAAGAAAAAGATACATATAATACCTGAAGGAATCTATGTGAGGATCAAATGAGAAAGTGGTTATTAAGTGCTTAGCACAAGTGCCTGACACATAGTAAGTGATACAAAAATGTTAGCTATTATTATTGGTTATTATTCAATCAAGCAATTAATAAATATTTATTAAGTACCTACTACTGCTACTACCTAACACTAATAGAGTACTTTCTAATTAATGTCCCTGACTCAAATGTCTCCTTACTTCAATCGATCCTACCAACAGCTGCCAAAGTAAATCTCTCAAAGCTCAGTTCTGACCACGTTAATCCCCTACTTAATTAACTGCAGTAGTTTCCCCTTACCTCTAGGACAGATATTACTCTAATACAAAATATAAACTCATTTAGTTTTCAAAGCCCTTCACAATATAAGCCAAACTTATCTTTCTGGCCTAACTGACCCTCCTTCAGCCAAATCTCAGACTCTGAAATCCAGCCAAACTGGCCTTTTGGTTTCTTACACATGACGCTTGCTCCATCTCCTATCCTGTGGCTTAACCATTTCATTAGTCGTCCCTGTACCTCCTCTTTAACCCCACAATATAGGATGCATTTAATATGTTTGTTGGTTGTCTTTACCTCAAAGAATCCCTCACTATTTGTTCATGAAAGCTCTGACAGTGCCATCCATGACTAGGTGATTTATGTTTCTTTGCATTCAACTTCATTCTGGTTTACCATACGTGCTGCTCATAAATTTAAAGAAAACAAATCTATGAGACAGTTCAGATAAAAGAATCTAAAACTTATACCTGTTCATACACTTGTACCATAGAACCTGCTAAGAGATAAATCTTTGATGAAGAACCCCAGATGGAATGATTCTTTAGATTTTTATGTAGAACAGGTTCCAGATATGCACCATAAATTGTCTGTAATTGATCTCTTTCTGGGTAACTAAGAAAAGACAAATAAAAATGAAAAGACTTAAAATGAGGATTACAAAATTCAAATTTCCTTAAGGTAAAACTAGAGGAAAAGACAGAGTAAAAAACTTTAAAATATGTTAAAAATTTTACCTCATATCTATTCATTGCTTTAAGAAAAATAAAAATCATACAACAAAAAATTAAGAGTTAATAATTAGCATTATTGTGAAAATATTTTGAAATATTCTGAAATTTGAAAACATGAAGAGAAAAATATGATTTGAACTATGAGTTTGAGTTTGATAATACAGCTATTACTTATATGAGCAAACAACACTGAAAATGAGGTGATATTTTAGTATTACAAATAATACCTTGAGAGAAACCATTAAGCACAAACTGGAGAGCAATAAAACATTAGCTACTTATAAGTTGCCAATAAAAAATGAAAGTGTTCATAAAATGCAGAAGTCAAACAATAATTTCATTAATTTGCCTTATTTAAAATACCTGACAAAATAATTACAAGATTTGCTTATTAATTAAAAAAAGATGAAGAATCTGAATTCCATAAAAAATTAAATTTTGTCAAAAATTGCATTTCTATCTTCTCTCTAAACAATGGTATTCAAGTTACAAATAGGTATTAGGATTTCCTTTGAAATCATCAAAGAAACTCATCTCCATTCACCCTCATGTGGCACTACTCTAAACCTTATCTAAAATGCCACAGTAACTTTTTTATCTGGGAAACTCACTCCACCCTGGACTTCTTTACATTAGAAGTTTCCTCAGTCCCTGCTGCCTCTCCTTCTAGCTGACTAGGTACTCTTAAGACCTCCATTTTAGAGGACCTGGGGGCAGTGAAGTAGTACAGTGGAGATAGCACCAGACCAGGAGTGGGAAGGTCCCAAGTTCAAATCTGATTTCAGATATTTCCTAGCTGTGTGGCCCATGCCGAGTCACTTAACCCCAAATGCCCAGCACTTACTACCCTTCAGTCTTGGAACTGAAATTCAATATCATTTATAATACAGAAGGTAAGAAATTTTTTAATTTAAAAATAAAAATATAGAGAGTGGACAAGCAGTTTGTCCTTATTCCTTTCTAGGCTGCCTTCTTGACTCTTTGGACTTTCTCTATGATGCTCCCTCCACCTCCCCTCACTCAGCTAGTATCTCCATATCCTCCTTACACCAAAATCTTTTTTTAGCTTCCTTGTATGTGTCTTCTCCAATTAAAATGTAAGCACTTTAGGAAAAGGACCAAATTATTTTTGTATTTTACAATGCCTAGCCCATAGTAAGTACTTAATAAGTGTCAGAATAACTAGGCACTCTGCCTGAACCCTTAGGAAATAACCCTAAGAAATAAAGCTAACAGATAGCAAGTAGCTAAGTGGCATATAACTGAAGCACTGGGACCAAGACCTGGAATACCTAACTTTAAATCCAGCCTCAGACACTTAGATGTGTAATGCATGTCAAGCCACTTAATCTCTATTTGCCTCAGTTTCCTCATCTGTAAGATGAGAATAATAGCACTTCCCTCCCAAGGCTATTGTGAGGACTGAATGAGCTCATATGTGTAAATTGTTTAGCACTATGCCTGGCACAAAGTAAACACTTAATATTTCCTTGTTTTCTCCCTCCCTTTCTTCCCAATATCCCGAATGTCTGCATACAATCCACTCGAGTTATTCTAACTTTTTTTCTAACAAGGAATGGCTAGTTTAAGCCAGAATTTTATTGTGCACACAACTCTACATATATCTAAGTAGCCCTGAATATATCTTATTACTGATTATACTAATTATATACACATAATACATATATATAGATATATCTGTATACATACACACACACACATATATATATAAAATCTCCTTTTCCAAACATCTTTATTTCTGTTAAAAGAAATATCTACCATCCTTCAAGTCGCCTACATTATAGTAAAAGCCCCCTAATTCAAGGTTTCCCTGATTTGAATCTTTCCCCACTCTTGTTCAACCTACACAATTGCTGTCAAAGTAATTTAACTGAAGTTTGAACATGGGGCTTTCCAACTCAATTACCTCCAGAAGATTCTTATAGCTTCAAGGATAAAATACCAAACTACTCTGTTTAGCCCTTTGTGATCTAGTCCAAACCTATTTTTCCCTGCCTCAATGAACATTATTTTTTCCTCAGCCCTAACACACACACACACACACTCTCTCTCTCTCTCTTTCTCTCACTCTCTCTCTCTTTCATACAGACAAAATGACTCTCTCTCTTTTCCTCAAAGCACCCTCCACCTCCTATCTCCATCTCCATGCCTTTTCACAGGCCATCTACTTACCTCACCCACAAGAAGTCTCTCTTCCTTTCAGATAAGTTTAAGCACTATCTTCTGCAAAATCTTCCTCATTTCCTCAACCACTAGTGCCCTCCCTCCTAAATTAATTTGTACTTAACAACTTATTTATTCCATTTATATTTACGCTGACTATATTTTGTATGTATTTCTTGTAATCCCTTTATAATGTTAGCTTCTTGTGAGTAAAGATGGTTTCATTCTTTAAACTTAAAATTCTAATGCTTTCCACAATGCCTGACACATAGCATGTATTTTTAATAAATACTGATTAAGATGAACAGACTTTAATATATAAATTAATGTAAAATAATATGTAAATATGTTTTATTCATTTAAAAACCACTGTGGAATCCATCAACAGTGCTAAAAATAAACTAATTTTAGTAAAATTTTAAGATTACTCACATTTTGTTATATTTACATTTATACTTTAAAAACATTTAATAGCACAGAAAAGTGGGAAAAAAACATTGAACTTTTATAATGAAGATATAGCTTCCAATCCCATATCTGTTACTGATTAGTTATGCAAACAAAGGCAAACTGAAATTTCTCTGATACCAAGTCTCTTTTTCTGTAATGGGGCATAATAACATCTCTACTACCTGTACCTCACAGAATAGTTAGGAAGAATGCATTCTACAAATTCTACAAATTGTAACACTCCATGTAAAATGTCAGCTATTATTATTTACCTCAACAAAGTCCCAAAAATGAAAAGTTGCTTTAAAAAGAGAATTTGATAGGTAGTGGCAAATTTCTTTATCTTTAATCAGGGTTGTAAAAGTCTAGTGAATAATGTTATCTTTGAAATGGTAACAATAGTATTATTATTGATAATTAGCACTTGCATTCACATAGCACTTGGCATTTGCTAAGTACTTGCCTCAAAATACCTGTTAAGAAGTCATTATGAGGGGGCAGCTGGGTAGCTCAATGGATTGAGAGCCAGGCCTAGAGACGGGAGGTCCTAGGTTCAAATCTGGCCTCAGACACTTCCCAGCTGTGTGACCCTAGGCAAGTAACTTAACCCCCATTGCCTAGCCCTTACCACTCTTCTGCCTTGGAGCCAATACATAGTATTGACCCCAAGATGGAAGGTAAGTATTAAAAAAAAAAAAAGAAGTCATTACGAGCAATATTATTTTCAATTGTACAAAAGAGGAAACTAAGGCTCTGATAAGTGGGATAACTTTCCAAGTCACTCCAGCTGGTGTGAGAGATTGTTTTCACATTGCAGTATCTTCTGATTTCAATTCCAGAGGTCATTCCAAAATATCATTAAAACCTGTAAATTTGTATACTGAGTGCCTAACATAATACCTGACACAAAGTAGGTACTTAAAAATGATTGCTGTCTCATCAATTGACTTTAGAAACTACAATCTTAGCATCTGCCATTCCAGACTGAGTAGGGCAGAGCCTCTATTCTGATTCTCTAGGGTAGGGGTTGGCAACCTTTTTGGCCGTGAGAGCCATAAACGCCACATTTTTAAAAATGTAATTTCGTGAGAGCCGTACAGTGCTCACAGTGCACGCTCCTGTAACAGCGCCTGAAAAAAAATGGACTTTATGGCTCCTGCAGAAAGAGCCACACATTGCCAACCCCTGCTGTAGGGACTTCTGATAAATAAATATTAGCTTAAGTCAATTTTTTATTCTAAATCCCTACACATAAGTAGTCTGTGAAACAAATGAAAAAATCAAGAGAGTAACGAGAGATGTTTGATCCATAGTACACAGTGCTTGGCATACAGTAGGGGCTTATAAATGTTTATCAATTGAGTAACTTTAAATTATACTTTCTCATATCTTTAATCATTGGTTACTATTATCTTTAAAATCCCTTAAAAATTCAAATACACTAAAAAATAATCAGATACTTACTCAATTGCACAAAGACGAACAATGGAAGTAAATCTGGTGGTGAGTTTATGCCTTCCCAATCTTCCTCCAGCTGACATGGAAGCTACCACTTGGATGTTTTCTAAACCAACCCATTCTAAATTTTCATCATAAAATCCTTGATATGTCAGCACCTTTTTCAAAACAAAGTAAGAAAATATATTTATAATACTCTAACATTTATAAGGGTATAGCTTTTAAAATATTTCTTAAATAACAGAAACTTATTCCAAAGTCTAGCTAACCACAATTTTCTATGTACTCCACAACCACACTATTAATTTGTGCTTTAAATATTCTTACTTTACCTGAATGGGATGTTTTTAAAGTTTCTGGTTCAATTAATCATTATCTTAATAGCGTATGTGGATTTTTAAAAAAAATATTTTTTACCATGACAGTGAAAAGCCCTAACAACTAGGAAATTTCTTAACAGCTATCCAAGAGATGTTTCTTCCCAATATTATTACTGATAGTTAAGCAAGTCCCATCTCTTGGTGTTGAAGAAGCAGGAAGGAACAGAGGGTGTTGTATGCTAGATGGAAGTGGAAGAAGAGAAAGAAGAGAAAGAGAAGGAAAAAGAAGAGGAGAGGGCTTCAGCCTTTTGTCGCAGGAAGACACGACTGACTGAGCCCATAGAAGCTGCCATGAATTCTAGCAGCGGCAGAGTAGAGACTGCTGCCCCGTAAGTCTTAGAGAAAACTTGACAGAAATTGTACCTTAATTAAGATTGAAACACCTGATCTAAAAGAAAAATACAGCACAAACCACAGCAGAAGAATGGCTTCAATCTTCAATAATGAATAATTCTTCTGGCACTTGTCTCTGCCATAAAAGCAAGGAGAGAGGGAACCTTAAACAAAGGTTTTGAAGTCTGGGATTTGATGGAAATTGGGTTTATATGATCTTCAAGCAAAATCCCTTCTGATCATTCATAGGATACCTCTATAAACGATGACTGCTTCTTGGACATATTGTAGGACATTGCATTTATGTTTATGATGCCAAAATTGATATTCAGAAATTGATAGCCATAGTTTAAATATATATGCAATATATATATATAAACACATATATATAACATATATATCAGAACTTAGTAGAGAAACCTAAATATTTGTAATTCAGGAACATTGGGGAGAGCAGCATAATATACCACACATTCCTTTGGATGTGGGAGATTATCAGTCAATCAATAAACATTTGTTAAGTGTCTATTATATGTTAGACACTGTGCTAAGTGCTAGGAATACTGAAACAGGCAAAAGACAGTCTCTGTCCTCAAGGAGCTTGCAGTCTAATGTGGGAAACAACATATAAATAAATACATAGAAAAGGAAGGATAGGCAGATTAAATTGTAAATATTTAGCAGAGAAGGCACTGGAATTAAGAGGAGTTGGGAAAGGCTTCTTGTAGAAGGTGAATGAATAGACAAATGAATGTGATGTAATATAATCAGAAAAAAAATGAATATAAATGAAATTTACATTCTGTCATTACATATGTAAATGAAACAGAAATGGATGTTGCATCCTTTTACACTTTATCTCCTAGAGCAGATTTCCTCATGGGTTATTTAGTTGCAGATTATTAATATCACCATAAAACAGTAGATGGTTACTGGTCCACTCAAGATTCCTATGAAATACTGGGAAAATAACACTCCACATTCTAATAAAGACTATGTATGCCTTTGGTCACTAGAGTAGTGACTCCTCTTGTGTAAATGTGTAAAACCTCTATCTAGCTGCCCTGTGTTCCTCAGTTAGGACTCTGTATCAGTTTAAGTCAATTCTATCTACAGACGCTTGATGCTCAGTCTCACTTGGAAACACATATTTCATCTATGACTTTGTCCTTATGGTATTTGCTGCCCTTTTAATTGGTCATATTTTGGAACAAGCAAATGATGATTTATATATATACATACATATAGGCATACACATAAGGTATGCTTATTAAGCATATTTTTTCTAATCTTCTACATATTCATTAAATCATCCACAAATTAAGTATGAGATCCCTCAAAAAAACAAATTTTGAAGTAACCAAAAACAATAGTTGAATCTTATAAATTTAGAGTTAACAAATTTATAAACTTTGAACATTCCTTTTTTTCAGGACTTTATGATAACCACTTTTTTTTCTCTCCTTAGGTAAATTCCTATCAGATGGCCATTCTAATACGGGTTCCTAACCATCTAATACTGATAATAGACTACCAAGTTAATAAATGATTTTAATATAAAATTCTGAACCATAAACTGTATACAAAACTTTGTAGCCAGAAGCTAAAGATAATAAATTTTTATTCCTTATAATGTAATAAAAAATAAGAGTTATAGTTTTCATGTCTTGTTCTAATTGGTCAATTCTAGGATTAAATTCTAAATGCCCAGATGGCATTTAAGTACATTCCCAGTGGTCTGCAATATTATTAAAACCATTTTGGAGGAGTGGCAAGGAGGTTAATGGCTGATAAATTCTGTCCATCATCCTTATAATACTAAACCTCCCCACTACTAAAGGCAAAATAGGTGTCACCAATTCCCATTGATCATATCCTAAAAAGGGTAACAGCTTGTGGGAGGCCAATAAGAGAAATAGAGTCTCAAATAGATAAAAATCTGAGACTCCTCTTTTGACCCCTTTTGTGATCCACACCCTTTCTTGTTGAAAAGTATTGTGGCCTTATTGAAAAGCTTTAAGCTCTTAGCAAACCAGTAGTCAAGATGTTAACTTTCTTCCCCTTTGGTCAGAAATGCAGCTGCTTGGCAAACCAAGACTGAAACCTTAGTATAGCAGGGGCATTTCACCCCTGAGAAAAGTATTCTCAGACTTAGCTTGCTGATAATCACGTAGCTGAAGGTCCAGCCTGGTTCTTATCTTCACCTTGAAGTTTCTGAGGTTTCTGTGTGTTGTCTAAACTAATTGCAATATTTACAAAGCTGTAAAACTCTCTGTGCTTCTGGGTGAAAGGGAGTTTGAATTTTCATATATAATAAACTTGTGACTCAATGGCACTTTGGAGAACAGCTATGAGTTAACAGTCAAGATTGTCTTCCCTGTCCCCTTACTTTCTTATCAACTAAGCCCTCCTTATCAGAGATGATAAATATATCAGAGATGATAAATAGATCTCCACAATAGCCCTGAATGTTTTATTTGTGTACTGACCAGGAACATTTTCATAGCCTTTGGGGGAGATACTATATGGAATTCTGGTTATCCCCAAGGATTGAAATGTTTAATCATGTGTGGAGTAAAAATCAATAATGCATTATTCATAATGATGGTTAGCATTAGGATTAATAGTAATAGTCATGATTTCTGATCAATTATTCCTGTAATTCTCCTATACAGATTAGGTCAGCTAGACCCTTCAGGGGAGAGAGAAAATAAGCCTTTCTCTACATAACAGTAGAGATATACTTTCCCCGAAGTGAATAGACCCTTCCCCCATTTGAGTCCCTTCTGATTATTAGTACTCCTTTAAAAGTCACCAAACACCTTTCCTTTCTTTTATTATTAATTGTCTTTATTTATTATTTATTATTCATTTTCTTACTTTAATTATTATTTCTCAATTGACTTGCAATCAGCATTTCAAGGGTTAAGAAAATGAAGGTCCATGTTAAATTATAGTACAAAGAATTCAGTGAGAAGGTCATGGAGCCTAGAAGATAGTCATGATAATTAGAACCCCTATCTAGAAAGACTGTGGCTCTGAACTTGCACATTCCTGAATTCTGACCAAAACTGAGAAAGTGTTAATTTGAGAAATACTCCAATGATTCAAAGAGAGCTTGGAAACTGTAGTGGGGCAGGGGAGGTTGGGAGGGTGTTAGACAAAATAAAAAGAATATAACATATTCAGACATTATGTCACATACAGGTGGTGGGTAACTCAAGGCACCATTGCATTAATTTCCTATAAATTCTGAATTCATTTGCACACCTATTGACACTGTTGCTGAGAGACTACTCAGGCAGTGTTCCCTGACCTCTCCCCTTTTCCTAAATAAAGTTTCATTTTCTCTGCAAGTATTTATCTAAGCCTCCTATATGCTCATTAGAGTAATTTCTGGGAGTGCAAACTACCCCAAAATTCCACTCCACACAACCACAAGACTGTTGATCTTTCAAAAGTGTGATCATGTTAATAGCTAATTAGAGTGATGTGCCCTAAATTCAATTGTCATAAGGACAACTAAGCTTTAGAAGCATTATGAACACATTTGAATTTTGCTTACACTTAGCATGTTATTTTGGTAGCAATTTGATAATTTCATAACAAAAAATTTTTTTACTATGAAAAATATACATAATCTAATCCAATACTACCTTGACAGGATCAGAGAGCTGAAAGGGACCTGAGACTTCACTCTCTGAATCAAGTCTCTTTCCTCCCCAACCCAACCTCCAGAGAGTACCAAAGTGATATTCTTAAATACAGATTTGATCATGTCATTCCTCTGCTTAATAAACTAAAGTGATTTTTATCTCTTATGCTTGGCATTTAAAGACCTTCACAATATGGTTCCAGTCTATTTTTCATATCTTATGGCAGAGCACTCCCTTTCCTGTGCTCTGTGGTTTAAACAACTAATCTTCTTGCTATTCTGCACCCACTATATTCCATCTCCTATTCCAGTACCTTTGCACAGGTGTCCAAAATGCCTTTTATGACCTCCCCTGTCCCTTCTCACAATTCCTAACTTCCTTCAGAAATCTGCTAAAGAACTTTCTCTTATCTTAGGTCTTTCCTGACCCTTTCTTCTCCAGAAGATTGGCCCTTCAATCATCCCCACTCTCTCATTAATCTTTAGTCTCTCCCTCTCTAATAGGTCCTTGCTTGATACCTACAAGCATGCCTCTAACCTAGTCATCTTAAAAAAGGCCTCAATTGATTTGAACATAGCTGATTTTGTATCCTATTTTTCTGTGCTCATCATATGAAATAAATCATTTAAAAAGAATTAATTATTCACTGGTGAGCAATATTGCAGTGGAAGAATAGGCAAAGAATACAACTAATTTTATATTATTAGTTGGGCAGAAAGAGAAAAGTAGGAGTTAGAGATCATGCAAAAGGGAAGGGATAGGAGTGAACAGAAATCCTACCTACTACTAAAGGAATATATGCATAAGGATTTAAGTCACTCATTCTCTGTCCCAGAACAAAAGAAACAATTTGTCTAGTTCTGCCTACACATTAGGTTTAATACACTTTTTCTTTCTTTCTTCTTTCTTATCTTTTCTTTTTTTGGTGGGGGAAGGAACTGAATAAGGGAAGGAAACAAAATTACAATATTCAGGATGTCATGGAAACTAGGACATTTTATTGACTAAATCTTGGAAATGCTAGCTACTTCCAAAGGAAAATTGTCATTGTTGTTGATTATGGGATAAATATGTTACCACCCGCTTATTACAATAGTCCTAGCTCCCTACTTTTTATTATAATACCTAGTAACTGTAGATTCTGTAACAAATCAGAATATTATTTCCTGGAAGTTGAATTAAAGAAAACCAGATATTTCCAGAAGAGTAAAAAAATTCTTTTCTATTACTAAACTATAACAAATGAACATACCTGCTGTAGGAAAGCTACCAGAGTGCTGGTTCCCCATTTATCAAGCTTAGGTAAGTTGATATCTTTTAAGTACAGCACCAGCCTTTCGCAGTCTTTTGGCCTGTATACTCTACCAGTATTAGTACTGATAACCATGCAAGTTTGACTCAGTTTCTGCAGGAGATGTCGAGAAGTAGTCTGTGCACTGCAATGAACTGTTGCAATTTGAGTGGAACGGAGTTGAGAAAAAGCATATCGAAGAAGCATTCTAAAAAAAATGATACAAGTGAAACTTTTGACAATGAAAATGTCATTTAAATAAAATAAGAAATCCTCACCCTTTTACCAGTCCTACTCTAATGCCTAATTCTAGAAAGGAGTTTGTATTTTATGGTTTTCAAAAACTGCTGAAGATTACATCAGTGGAACACAACCTGTAGCTGGTTCTAACACAATGAAAAGGTTTTGAACACGATCCTAGCAACAGAATGAATCTGAGCTCCGAAGGCCAAATTAGCCTTTGCTTTATGTGGTGGGTACTCAAAAAAATTACAGAAAAAAAATGAAATTAATTAAATTCTAACAAAGTATAAGGTTATGGTTACAGTATGAGAATAATTTCTGAAGCAGCTTTATACAATCTACAGATATTTGTTAGGGCATTGAGAAAGATTAATACCAAACTGGAAGAATAAAAATGAGTAGAGTAAGAAATTAAGGCAATTCTGAATTGACCTATTTAAATAAGCTGTTGATGTCAAAAAATAAAATAAGACAAGCATAAAAGAATAGACATTAGCACTACTGCCAATTTCTAATGATATTTAGCCAAAGTAATTTGTTTATTACAACAAAGAAACCAAAAGGACCTTATCGATGAAGGAATTATTAGTTTAAAATATAATTCATTTTAAAATCTTACAGAAGAGGATTGTGGGAAAATATGAGGGCTATCATATTTTCAAAATAGTTAGGAAGTAATAGAGAAAAATGTTTACCAAAAGCATGTCAACAGATTTTACAATAAAGGAAGATTGTCTCAAAAATACTTAAGAATAACCTGTAGAGAACAGATAAAACAAATAAATGGAACATTAAAAGGTCTGTCAAAAATATATATATATATATATAATATTAATAGTAGAGATTCTACAGGTAGACTTCTAAAGATCACAGTCTTAGATGAAGTAGAAATAGCACTACACAAAAAATAAATAATGGAAGAAGAGTTAGACCAGATCAAATAAATACAGATGGGCATATGCCAGTGGAAAAAATTTTGAGGATGAATCAATTCTCAAGGTACCTAAAACAAAGGAAAATACCATAAGCTTTAGAAATATTCATGGACTTTAAAACAAAAAAAAAAAGAAAGAAAAGAAAGAAAATCAATAACCATAACCTACTTTCCTATTCATGTAAAATCTTTATGGCAATCATCTAAATATATATACAGAAAATCCTTGATGAGAATATGAGAATAAAACAGGAAGGCTTTCAAAAATTATATTCTACAGCAAACAATATTTTTACAGTAACACAATTGACTGAAAGACACTGAAAATTCAAGATTATTGCCAGACTTAATGTTTGCTAACAATAAAAAAAAATGCTTTCTATCTTATAGAGTCAAATAATACATTAAAGATTCTTCTCCAACAAGTCATCATCCATGCCTGTTAAAATCATACAAGAATCCTTGAAAGATACAACAGAAATTATTTTATTTAATGAATCACTGATTAATGCCAAATGAGAAATAAAACCAGAGAGATGAATGGTCATAGATGACATTTGTTACTTTCATGAAGTATGTCCAATGAAAGTCAAAATGAAAGAAATATTCCCTAAATGAGGCCTTCCAAATGGTCCTTTTTGCAAATGAGATTGTGTTGAATAAATCAATCAATCAACAATAATCTATTAAATACCTTATCTGTGATATACACAATATAAAAATACAACATACTAGGATATAAATACAAAATGAGACAGTCCCTGATCTCAAAGAACTAATATTCTAATAGGAAGATAAAACAAATGCAGAAGAGTTATATCCAAGCAATGAAGTTTTTTGGGTTTAAGCAGTCAGGTTTTTTAAGTAAAATCATGGGGAAAAACATTGTCACATGTACCCAACTTACATCTTATAGTATTGATTTGATTATGGTTTCCATGGAAAGAACAAGAGATGGAAAATAGGAGGAAAAAGGCTCCCAAGCTTTTCCCAGTAGCAAATGTTCACATCCTTATACTTCTAGAAAGTATTCCTACCAGCCATAAAATATATCTATCGCCAAGGATTCAAAAGTTATATTACCCTAAGAGTAAGGAGAAACAGTTGGTAAGAACGAATAGGATTCAACATCTTACTAAGAAGGAATTCGACCAGAGAAGTATAATAAATATCCTATTTCTAGAAAAGGAAAAAGACTAGTTAGGAAACAAAAATAAGTGATACTTAACACTAGCTGATGAATGATGACTTATAGACATGAATAGCTGATAAACATCTACCTTTTCTACTGCTAAGACACATAATGCCAAGAGATCTGAAGGAAGACTTTGGCAATTTGGATAGACAATTTTATTTTGCAATAAAATGTAAAGGACATGGACATGAATTACACAGGAAAGTGTGCATGAAAGGTAATATAACACCATTAAAAAGAGTAACGAAATATATTAATGAAAATACTGATCCATAGAAATATGAAATCCTTATTTTCAAAAATTATTTCATTTCCTAAATATTTTTGATACTTTTCATTATCATTAAATGCAGTTATTAACTGATTTGGGTCTTATACATTTCATAAAATTGATGAATAGAATCTTCAATGCTTTTCCAATACACTAAATGAAACACATACACACACAAATATAATAATAGGAAGAGACTTCTCAGAGGCCATCTCATCAAGTGAAAATCTCTAATAGGAAGCAGTTAGGTGGCTCAGTTGAAAGCCAGGCCTAGATAAGGGAGGTCCTGTTTTCAAATATGTCCTCAGGCACTTCCTAGCCGTGTGACTCTAGGCAAGTCACTTAACCCCTATTGCCTAGACCAGTGATGGGCAAACTTTTTTAAAGAGGGGCCAAAGGAAAGGAAATGCTCATCTGTCAGTCTGTTTCTAAGGGAATTCTTTCGAAATTTCATTGTATTGTATCCTACTCATTGTATTCGTCAGATTAGGAATAATGTCACACTGCCAGATAGAACATTTCAGGGGGCTGCATCTGGCCCACAGGCTATAGTTTGCCTAGCCCTTACCACTCTTCTACCTTGGAACAAATACACAGTATTAATTCTAAGAAAGAAGGTAAGGTTTTTATATATTTTTTTAATATCTAAGACATCATTTCTTCAAAATCTTCCACAATTGGAAAGAACCAAATACTTTCTATGTCAGGCCATTCAACTTTGTGATGCTCCTAACTCTGTAGTAAACAAATTTGTTTTTACTCACAGCACAGTATTTTTGCTGGGAAGAATTAAGGCACACGGAGTTTAAGTTGGCAACACTATGAGTCAGGAAGTTCTGATGTGGACATTATTCTTCAATATCAGCAATTGCTTTTTTTGAGTTCTTTCACAACAGTCATGTTTTGTTAATTTTTATGTACGATACTTAAACTACAACATACTTGGAAAGCAAGCTTTTTATTAAATACTACTATTTCTAAGTTTTAACTGTAATAACATTACATCCAAAAGTTCTCTGCACATCTAACACAACTTTTGGCCTATTTTTTTCTGATTTGGGGGAAGTTTTTCATTATATAAAGCCTAAATCACACACTCCACAAATTCTTTCTTCTCTGTGGACAAGGAGAACAAGTTAAATCCCACCCTCACATAATATTTCAGTATATCAATTAGTCATTAACGAGATTCTGTTGTTAAACAAAAATAAAATTCAGTCACAAAAAAAGAAAAAGGTTTATTCTTAAGCACAGAAGTTGTCTTTTGGCTTCCTTTGTATCCCCAGCACTTAGCACAGTACCAGCACATAGTAGGTGATTAATATATGCTTAATGACTAACTGACCTTTTTAAATACCTAAAGATACCTATTGTGAACCACTTTCCCACTACACCTACAGCCCTATAAAGTCTTCTCCTCTCCAAGCTAAACATTTGATATTCTTTCAACTAATTTTCATATCACATGTCCTTAATGCATTTTACCATCCTTTTTCCTTATGCTCCAGCTTATCACTATTCATCCTAAAACGTGACACTCAGAATGGAACACAATACTCTAGATGTAGCCCCATCTGGGCAGAGTACAGTAGGATTATGACCTCAGTCTATAGAAATTAAAGTATAAGAAAATGCTTTTTTTAACAGTAAAGGGAAATTCGAAATTTAACCATCAAAGCTAGAGAAATGTTTTGTAATTTTCAGTCTCTAAAAATATTACATATACAAACACATTCAGAAGGAAACAAAATATACATATTTCAGAAAATTGACTTAGGTAAAAATTATTATCAGTTTTAAAAGCTTACAGTCCCATTGCAAATGTCTGCTTATGACAATTCCTATTTTCCATTATTCTATAAAATAATTTGTAAGTAGAGGATAACTGCAAGATTCACATTTCCTAGGCCCATCATATATTCATTTGAAAGCTTATTTGACTACTCCAAGAATTTATAAATGTTATTGAGAATAAAATCTTCCCAGAAAGTTAAAAATTAGTCATTAACAAGATTCTGTTATTAAACAAAAAGAAAATTTAGCCACGGAAAAAGAAAAAGGTTTATTCTCCCTGTCATGTTACTTCTCTAAGTAGCTAAAATATCAAAGAATTTTTGTGAGAATATGGTAATTTATTCAAAAGAAACATGACAGAAATTATAAACACATAAGTAAATATTATAAACTATTAGTATAAACCAAAAAAATATATGTCAGTCCACATTATTCAATTCTTACCCTTTTCCACATCCTTCTGGTCCCACAAGAATAAAAGGCTGCTTAGTATCAGAGCCTAACCATGGCTTGAAATAATCTAGGCCTCTCTGCATGTCAGGAGTCTGAATGACTGGAAGTATTTGGCTATTACTGAAGTCATCAGCAGTCAGATTTTCTGGTTTCTTCAATGAATAGGATGATAAACGTTCTCTAGTTACATCATAATATGTATCCATTGGTTTATGAGGATCTGGTGGTGACTCTCGTGCCCAGTTAAAAATCTTAAGAAAAAAAAAAAGTTGTGACATTTGCCACACAGGAAGAGGTAAATTTCAGTTTCTGAGAATTATCTTAAATACTAACAAAAGATATCACTCTAACAATAAACATATTTAATGATTCTTTAATTTAAAATAAAATTTGTGTCAAATATGTAATGGTAATTGTAATTTCATGATTCACTGTTAGCTATCTTTTTCTTTACCTCCCATATGCAATCAATAGCCAAGTCTTAGTAAATAATTATTAATTCTGCCTCTGAAATATGTCTCCTATTCATTATCTGCCTTCAACTAATTTATAAACATGCTAGTTTATGCTCTCATTACCTGGAGATGATATGAATTATTATAAAAGCCTGCTAACCTGTCTTCCTTCTTCTAGATTCTTTCCTCTGTAAACCATCATTCAGCTGGCTGCCTTCCCATTACATGCTTGATCATATTACTTTACTACTCAATAACTTTCAGTGGTTCTCCATGAACACTTTTCTCTGATATTTAAAGACTTCAAATCTTTCTAAAAACTATCTCTCAGGATCTTATTTTATGATACTATTCTTTATGCAACCTACATTTCACATACAGTTCATAAACTGGACCACTCATTATTCCCCAGTCTCACTCTGTCCAGCCCAACCTTCATACATTTATGAATGCATCTTTCTTTCTTGGATTTTTCATGTCAACTGGCCTTTGCAGTTAAAGAGATTCTAATACACATAATTATTTGTATCACTCTAGAATGTAAGTTACTTAAGAGCATTATCTATGCAATTTTTATTTTTGTATTTCTGATGGTCCTGCACACAGTGGATGCTAAAAAATATTCACATCTTAATCACATAAGTAAAAGAAACATAATAAAAATATCACCACATTACAAAAGGATAGGATATACAATTTTAACTCATAAATTTACCAAATTCAGTTATACTGCATTATCATTCAATTCCTTGTTTCTTAAACAGGGATACAAGTTCATATTTATTTTATGTATATGTGTATATATGAGATATAGCAATTCTAAAATAAAAACTTTTCTACAGAAAATGGAAAGAACATAAGATCCAAAGAAAGGCATTAAGTTCAAAGGCTCAGCAGTCAGTCTAACTGAAGTAAAAATTTTATGTTAAGAACATAGTGGATAAGAATTTTTAGATAAGATAATGCTGGTACTGAGCTAAAACCCATGTTTATATTTAAGATTGTTCTGAGGAAGTATTTAATAAAGGAATTTCTATATGCAATGGTTGTTACTGCTTATAAAAATAACTGATTTGTTCAGAAAGTAGTGGTATAGCCCCTTATAATTCTCTAAAATGCTAATTGTAAGAAAAGAATTGAAACTACAAATCACAAAGGGCACAATAAGGTCATCTAATGAGTAAAAAAACTCTTCAAATTAACAGAGCCACAACTAAACTTCACTCTCCAGCACAATAACATTTTTAAAGTTGGAATGAACCAGAGAGATAATCCATTCCAAAATTTTTATTCTTTAGAAGAAAAAACTGAGTCCCAAAAGAATCCAATTAATAGAGTTGCACAGTCTGTTAGTGGTTTCTAAGCCTTAGATCTTGAATTAGATATTGAGAGGTACAGTATAGTTTTCATTTTTATAGAGATTTCATTAATATATTAATAATTCAGTACTTTTTTTAATCACATGGTTATGGAGATATTGTACAGACTAATTCTCAACATAATTATTTAAACATGTTTTGACAAGTGTAAGTTAGAGGCCTTGAGATATAGATTGGTTCCTTTTTGATCTGCATCATCAGTAAATACTTAGCATTATGAAGAACATTCAATGAAAGATGAGGTCTATTATGCAAAGAAATCAGGCCCCTTGCAATCTAAATAGAAGGAAGATGAGGGCAATTAGATGACCTACTATATTTTCCCTAAGTAGAAGATGCTGACCAGAAAGGTCATTGCCTATGATTAAGTGAACCTAATAGAAATATTATGAATAAATTCAAAACAAAAAATATTCATAGAGAAAAGAAAAAACAATATTGCTTAACATAGAACTTCAAAATTTAGCAGGTCTAAATCCTGTTGTAAACGGTATGAGAGTTAAAAGTCAATGACAAGAAAAATAGTCTTTTGTGGGTGAATATAATACATTAAAGTCATCATTACCTCTTTGGTGAGTTCTAGTCTTGATTTCATGTTAAGATTTCCACCAAGGCCTCTTATTAAGCTAATAATAAATTCTTCCCGACTTCTGCACCCATGTAGATGAGACAAACCATTCATCACAGTTCCAACCAAACTTGTTTCCACTACATAGTCATTCTGCAGAATAAAATTTGTAGCAATAAAGGAAAACAATGATGGCAGTCAACAAACATCAGAGGTGAAAGCTTCCAAATCCTTCCACAAGTCAGCTTTAAATCCTTTTCACTTAAAAGAATTTTATACATAAAAATAAGCTTGAGAAGTCAAGTTAACATTGCATTTAAATAATCTGATACCTAAATTAAAGCCAAAAAAAATTAAAAACATCTATCACCTGGTCTACATGATTGTCTATTTGTACGGTAGAGACCTAATAGATACAGGACTGAAAATGATTAAGATACATTCTAAGAACTCAAGAATCTTAAAAAATGGGCAAATTAATGAATACTAGGTGCATATAAAACAAGGAAGGAAGGAAGGAAGGAAGGAAGGAAGGAAGGAAGGAAGGAAGGAAGGAAGGAAGGAAGGAAAGAAGGAAGATGAAGAAAGGGAAGAAAGAATGAAGAAAGAAAGAAGGAAAAATGAAGAAAGGAAGACAGGCATAAAGATAGTTTCTTGGTACTACTTATCACCAAGAATTCAATGTTTTCTATTCTGTCAATTATTTCTGCTATGTAGGTCATAATTTCTTCTTTCACAATTCTTATTTCTCTTTTAACTCTTCAGAAATATCCTGCTATGGCCCAGCTCTTTTGGGGATCCACAGGATTCTTTACCTCATCAAGTATTCATTCTTTTTTTTTTCTTTGCAATATTTATTCGTAGATGTCTGGACTCTTTTAGCTGATGTGGAGGTCATAGTCTCTTCTATTATTAATATTGTCCTTGTTCTTTAATCTAAATCTTTAATCACCAGGAAAAGGGTGCCCAGGAAATTATCACTGGCATAGCCAAGAATCACAAACAACTAAACTTAGAAGTTTCTTTAGATTCTTCCACATTGTCCAAATTGTTGGAAGAGTTCTACATGTTTCTGATCCATTCTCAGCAGTCAGCAGAACTGAACCATTCTGAGCCTGATCACGTTCAAATTCTACCAAAGCAAATCCAGCTTTCTACCACGTGCTAACCTATAATTTACTTCCAATAGTGGCTGATCCCCAGGAGAAGCACGTTCACTGGTTTAAAAGAAACCACTTAAGGAAATATGAAAAATGAGGATTTCTCCAGCAACTAGGACCTTACAATGTTCAAATACTTTACCTCTGCTCAACAAGGATCCATAAAACAGATCTTTTTCATACTCCCCCCTGAGCACAGTGTACCAAAAACTCTTCATTCCTTAAGCACAGCAGCAGCAGCATTGGTAGCCACAGCAAGTCTAGTCTTACCTAGAAACCATCTACCTTGGTATCCCCGATTATGAAGAATAGAAGCAAGAGAGAAGGAAAAATAAACTAGACGGGGAAGATCAGTTGGATCTTAGTATTCTCCAGATCCAAAATAAAGAAACTTCAAGGCAAAAAGACTTTTGGAAGGAGAGATACCCTGCCTTTCCTTTATTATGTGCCTGTACATTGGCTGTGCACATACAAACAACCCACTTTGACTTACAAAGTAGATGGTTGATGTTATTTAATATGGAGGTCTTTAATATGGTTTTCTTGCTCTTGAGATCTTTGGCAATTTTTATTGTTGCTTTTTTCCTTATATTCCCCTATAATTCACTTTTTGACTCTTTTTCTCATTGCAGTTTCCCAAAGGGCAATATATCAAAGCCATTTCAGCTTCTCCTACATTACTAGTCAGAGTTTCTGGATGTTGGGCTCTTTCCCTCAGACTTAGAGGAGTGGAATAATAGTTATATTCAAGGGTCCTGATTCAGTTTCTCCTTCTGCCTTTTGGTTTGGGTTTTCTTGGTAAAGAAATTTAGGGTTTTCTTGGTGAAGAAATTAGAGTGTTTTGTCATTTCCTTCTATAGCTCATTTTACAGGTAAGAAACTGAGGCAAAAAAGGTTAAATGACTTGCCCAGGGTCACACAAGCTAATATGTATTAGAAGCCAGATTTGAACCCAGGAAGATGAATCTTCCTCACATCAGGCCCAGCATTCTATCTACTGCATCACCTAGCTGCCACCAACCACATTAAATGATTTCAAAAGGCCAATTCTAGTCTACCACTCTAAAGTCTTATCCCTAGAATTTCACCTCATTCCCCAACAAGGTTCCAGTCTCTATGTGGAAGTCCAGTAGTCTCTTCAGAACAAGAGTCTTACCAGTCCACAAGGGTGTCTTCCGCCTGAGCCACCAATGCCAAATGGAGTAGAAAAATCAATCTCAGAAAACTCATGCAAAAAAAACTCATGATCTCCATAGTCTCATCTTTTAAAGCCCTTTTCTCCACGTCCCTTCCTGTCTCTTATGTTCCTGGGGCTCTTAACCTGTGGCCTCTGTTTGGAGCATTCCAGCCATGTTAATGGGATGAGTCAGACAAGAAGAAAATTCACAACCCTGGGAGGAAGGGACTCCCTTTCCACATTATATTTGAATCTGGAGACAGCAAGGAACCACTGAAGCTTATTAAGTAAGGCAGTGACATGACCAGACCCGATCCTTATGAAGATCATTTTGATAACTGAGTGAGATACATATGAGTTGGGAGGTTTCTGGCAAGCAAATCAATCACTAGATTATGATAATACTCCAGGTATAAGGCAATGAGGGCTTGCACCTTGCAAGTGGCAGTGTCAGAAAAGATAAATATGAGAAAATTACAAAAGTAAAATTAATAGGATTTGGAAACAGACTGAACACGGAAGTGAGAGAGAGGAAGCAGTATAAGATGGCACTTAGATTGTGAGCTTGGGTGGCTGGGTGGATGTGGTACTATTAACAGGAACAGAGAAGTTATTAACATGAGGGAAAGGTTTGGGGGTAAGATAATGAGTTAAGTTTTGAACATGCTGAGTCTAAAGTGTCTATGAGATATCCAGTCCAATAGGTTGTAGGCAATGAAGAGACCATTAGTCATCGGAGAGAGCAGTTTCAGCTAAAGGATGAATTCAGAAGTCAGACTGAAGAGAGCTAAGAAGAGAGGAAGTAGAGAAGATAAGAAGGCACCTTTAACAGGCAGCCTTTTCAAGGAGTCTGATCATGAAAGGCAAGAGAAATTTGTGACAAAGTCTGGCAGGAATTGCTGAATCAAGTGAAAGTCCTTTCCATAATGGGGAAACGGCCAGTAGACAGGGAAAGACTGAAAATAAGTACATGAATGGGGATGACAGAGAGGTCATTGTGCTGTGCTGGAGAAGACAAGAAGAAATGGTGGCATTTTTGTGCGCAACAGATGAGTTGGCAAGGAGACGAGGTGAAGGAAGAGAGTGGCAAAAAGCAACCAGGTAATGTGAGAAAAGGAAGAGGAGAAGGAGGCTCCTGGTGAATAGCTTCAGGTTTGTTTATTTTCAGTAAAACAAGAGGTAAGGTTTTCAGCTGAGAGAGTGGGGAGGTCTGAGGATAGAGGAAAAGTCCGTGTGAGTGAAATAGTTAATCAGAGAAATGTGGGGGGCCCACAGCTCTGAGCATGGTTTGGGGGATTTCTCTAACTTCATTTAGCGGCAGATGTGTAGAACTAAAGGCAGTGGATGGAGGGAATGATTCAAGGATGACATTTGGAAGGGCAGATTCTTTGATAGGACAAGGAGGCCAAGTATTTACGAGGAAAAGATAGTGAGGGTTGCAATGATTCACCAAAGAGGCAACATAGGGAAGGAAGGACGGAGTAGTGAGTGCAGGGATGAGGGCTTGGGAGAAAAACCAAGGAACTAAAGGATGAAGTTCACAGTGTGGACAAAACAGAGTTTTGAGTTGCAAGGCATATAGCCTAGGATCAGAGAAGGGAATTCCGAAGTTCAAGAAAATGAAAGCAGAGCATTTGTGGGGGACTACGATCAAGGGTATGAATGATCAATGCCTCTGTGTGTAGCTGAGATGTAAGGGAGGAAGAGATTGTCTCAAAATTGCAGAGAGAGCAGCTAGATGGTTCTGTGGATAGTCAGGCCCAGAGATAGGTTAAGATTTGGTCCTGGGTTCAAATTTGACCTTAGATACTTCCTAGCTGTGGGACCCTGGACAAGTCACTTAACTCCCATTACCTAACCTTTACCATTCTTATGCCTTTGAAACAATCTATATTGATTCTAAGATAGAAGGTAAGGTTTAAAAAAGGAAAGAAAAAGAATAAGAGCAAACTGAGAAACCATGAGGTGAAGGTGTTTTAGGAGAGTAGCAATATATAAATTGAAGTCACCTAGCATGAGGGCAGAAGTTGAGGAGGAAAGAAAAACTGAGCCAGGTGCTGAGTCCACTGAGGAAAGAAGGGAATGTCCTGGAGAGAAGTAAAATGGCTAGAAATAAACAATTTTGTTTGGGTGGTAGATATGGCCTGAGTCAGCCTCAAAGGAGGAGAAGGTACTTAGAGATGGTATTAAAGGAAGTTCTTGGAAGTGGCCAAGCAGTCAGTCAGATGGGAAGGAGGGACACAGGGGACAAGGGGGTGGGAGAATGCCTGAAAGTGCAGCTGGTGCTAGAAAAGGATGCAGCCAGCTCACAGCCACATCTAGAAGACCGAAGGAACTGGAGGTGGGGGTGGGCTGGAAAGGAATAGCAATGTGAGATTGATGTTGAAAATGGAGTTTGAAAGAAGACAGCCAAGATGGAATAGAGGAATGAGTACAGTCCCCAGGTTTTCTTTATCCACAGGGCTTTGGTTTCTGGGTAAAGTTCTCTCAGGGTCTTAGGTGGTTAAATTACCACACTTCTCTTTAAGGAAATTTTAAACTCATAGGACTGAATTCAGCATCTTCGTTTTATCTCTCTGAAGAATTCTGTCTTTGCTTCACAGCCAGTATAAAAATGTAAACCAAAATGGTCTAGGCAAAATTTCAATAAACAGTGGGAAACTCTGCCCTTTTGAATCTCTGTTTCTAAGAAGTAATGCTTAAAGATAATTATAGTCTCTGACAAACATTAACTTAGAAGGCAGAGAGTACAGAGGTTTTTCTTCCCTAAAGAGGATGAAGTCTGAATAAAACAAAGAAGGAATCAGTATTGTCCAGCAAACTCCCTGAGCCTAGACATAAAATTCAGGCAACATTTTTATGAAGTGGGTATGCACTGTTATGGAAACAATAACCCAAAGCTATCAGACACTGGGATATGAGCTCCTTGAAGGTAGGGACTGTCCTTTGCTTTTAGGGAATATTTTGGTGGTTGTTTTTAATTCTTATGTACCCTGTATATATACTTATATTCTTAGTACAGTGTTTGAGACATAAGAGATGATTAATAAATATTTATTGACTCCAAATATTGACTAATTCTAGAATTATATGTGAGCTACAAAATACACATAACTTGAGAAAGTGTAGAAACTCTATCTGTGTGCTAATAAGTTGTACTTTATCACCCCTGTAGTCCAAAGGAAAAAATCAAGGTAAATGATTATCTGACTATCAACAAACTAGTGAATAACATAATTAACTGACCTGTTTAAGAACCCACTGTAAAGCCTTTTCAAAATAATCTCCAATCCAGTTTTCAAGATTAGTTCGATATTTATCAGGTTGGTTCCTTAACCAAGATTTTATCAGAGAATCAAGATCTGTCTCTTCATCACTGGAAAAAACAATAAATTTATTAAAATAATCATATAATCAATAATTATAAAATTCTTTTTTAAATAATATTATTTTGTTCTCAAAATCTTAATCTATTTTCTCTGCTTACTTCTATTTATATTGTATCAATTACTAGAGATTGTTTTTGTTCGCTTATTTCAGTTGTGTCCAACTCTTCTTGACCTCATTAGGCATTTCTTGACAAAGATACTGGAGTGGTTCTTCATTTCCTTCTCCAGCTCATTTTACAGATGAGGAAACTGAGGCAAACAAGGTTAAATTACTTGTCCAGGATCACATAGCTAAAAAAATGTGTGAAGTCATATTTGAATTCAGGGAAAGTTTCCCTGATCCCAGACCCAGTACTCTATGCACCACACTACCTAGCTGCCCCAATTACTACAACATAAAGGAAAAATAATCTTTGCTTGAAGACCTCTTATGCAGAGTAATTCCCTGTCACCTGAGACTCACTGTGTTCTTTAAATAAGTGGGGGGAAAGATGACTACTGTATTATGTTTTCTCATTGAATGAAATGTAGTCAACTAAAATACCCTAATATTTCCTTGGTTTCTACTCTTACAATATCCTCACTACCTCTAGACTCACAGTATAGAGACTGGAAGCCTTTTCTACAGTAATAACTTCCCTGCTGATAAAATCTTAATCATGCAATACTATATAATGAGTGAAATGGAGCATCTATATTTTAGTAAAATTGTGGAATCGATCATTTTGATGAATGTACATGCTAATTCTGAGAATCATACTGACATTTAAAACTATTTTAAAATATAAGCTATGCACTTATCATTCTAATAAAAAAATTTTCATGTTTATATATTCAATCATTCATGATCTCAAGAGAAATAATTTTTAAATGAAGAGAATCATTAATAAAAGTTCACTGTACAAATCACTTCAAGATAATATAGATATTCTAGTAACTATTTTAAGTGGAGTAAAGGAGTTGTTTCTATAACAAAATGGAGAATGAAAGAAAGAATGCTGAAATTTTATTTTTGTTCATAAAGCAGTTTACATCAAAAAGGCCTTGCAATCATCAAAATGAACTATAGATTTAATTAGAACTCATAATTCTGCTAAGGATTAAGACAAGTTTTCAATATCATTCATCAAGTTACAGTGTATTTGGAGAGAGAAGGTATTAACTCTCTTACTAGTTCTGGCCTTTAACAGTTTTGAATGATCTTAGATAAGTCATTTTAGCCCAAGATTTCTCTAAGCCCTACTATCCTCATCTATAAATAATACAAGAGTAGAATAGTGGGCAGTATATGGAACCTGGACTCAGAAATAAAGCTGAATCCTAGCTCTGTCACTGATGAATTATGAGATTTTTGGCAAATCTCTCCACTTTTCCTAAATCTTAGATTCTGATCAGTAAATAGGGATAATAACATTTGTAAGGAAATGGTTTGTGAACCTTAAAGTTTGTAAACCTTTAAGGAACCTTAAAAACCTAAGTGAGCCATTATTATTTTTTAAGTTAAGAGATTAAAGCATCAGTGATTGGATCAGTATGTATACTCTTTCCACTGCTGTGAAACAAAATCCATTCAGGCTTTTTCATTCTTTGTAATTACTACCTATGTCTTTCTGTAAATTCCTCATAAGGAATTTATTTAGTCCTTTGGCGAAATGGCTATGATTCTTCTAAAACTTAGTGGAGACAAACACTATTAAAAAAAATGGGCTTACAAGAAACAATAATGCCACATGCTCCCTATCTTTTTGCAGAAAGATGATAGACTGAGAAAATGGGATGAGACATATATTTTTGGATATGAACAAAGTGGGAATGTGTTTTGATTATACACATTTGTAGTGAGGATTTTGCTTTTTCTCCCAACACCAACAATATTTTGAGGAGTAGAAGGCAAAAGGGAGAAAAAATAAATGCTTGTTAACTGAAAAAATAATTTTAAATGTTAAAGAAAAAGATGAGCTTAGTGCTCATTGATTATAGATTAGGTAAATAAAAGTGTGATGGTAAAAAAAATTGACTATAACACAGGAAGAATATGTGAAATTCAAAGAAAAGTGGGATGACTTGGGGGGGTACCTATACACAGAGAAGTTGGCAGAACTAGAACAATATACATGATGATCAAAAAAATGTAAATAAAAAGATTCTAAAAATTAACAAATTGTGACTAATTATGAAGAACAATTTTGGCTGGAGAATAACACCTCCATTCTTATGAATAGAGAAATACAAAATGTCATATATGCCATCAGAAGAGTAAGAGTAGCAGCTGGTTTTGCTTGGCAGTTTTTTTTTGTTTGGGAGTAGGGAAGATTTAAGTGGATAGAAATTATATTAATAAACAAATGAATGAAAATTAAATTAAATTTTAAAACATCAATAAAACTTTTAAATAAACAAAGAGGCTTTTGTAGTAAAGGAACAGTTTGGGATCACTGGGAGCAATCCAAATGTGATTCAAACTGTTCCTCCTACTCAAACATGGGTCCACAGTTCACTACCTACCTGTAGGACCCATATAAAAATATATGATAAACCACCTAACTGGATAACATGTGTTTTTCCTCCATGATTTTTGGAGTGTGAATGGCTGTCCCTATTTATTTTGAGTGACTATGGATCTATTCAAGAGGTCCTATTGTATTCCCAAGGCCTTGTACAATAAGAACAATAGCAGGGGGAACAATGTGAAAAACTTCTCAATCAATAGGAAATCCCTCTTCTATTTGGACAATTCAGAGAACACAGGACATGACATTGTTGAACACCTTTGCTGAGCAACTCTCGGTTTTGCTTCTCATTTAATATTGCCCAAATAGAATATACAAATATATTCTTGTCCAAATAGAATATATATAACTTGAAGTCTTTTATTATCTTAATATATGAGATAGTCTGCTGAACATTCAAAAGTGTATTTCTTTCCACTGAGCTAAATGTTTTCTTATAATCAGCAAAAAAGACATAATGGAATCTGTACTTCAGACTTCTATTGCCTTGGTTTCTATATCTCCTGGCTTAGGATTTGTAGCTTCAAGAGGGGTCTTGGGTTTTTAGGCAAGCAATAACAAGATTCAGAGTGAAGATCCATAAATTATCCATTATCATTAATCATCCTTCCAGTTTACTTTTGCCCTTTTCATATTTTTCAAGGTGAAAAGTTTAAGTTCAGTTGAATCCACTATAATCACATACAAGATTTTCTTCACATCTTCATTGTTTTTCTATACTGGAATTGATTTTTTGTGTTCAGTCATTTCAGTCATGTCCAAATCTCTGTAACCTCATTTGGGGTTTACATGACAAAGATAATGGAGTAGTTTGCCATTTCCTTCTCCAGATCATTTTATACACAAGGAAATAAGGCAAATAGCTTGCCCACTGTCATACAGCTAGTAAATGTCTGGGGCCAGATTTGAACTAATGAATATGAGTCTTCCTAATTTCAAGCTGAATGTACCACCTAGCTGCCAAATTGATTTTTTTTTTACCTTTTTTCTAAATTAGTGATCTAATGGTACAAAAAAAATGTCAATATTGAGGTGACTGATTCTAGTAAAATAGTTAATTTTATTTGTGTTTTGTTTATCTCCCAACTTTTTCCTTTTAGAAAAGTATCATATTCATATTATATAAGATACAAGTCATTGGCCTTATTTTTCAGTGTTTTTTACTGCTCATCTCAATACTTACTTTCTCAATGAATTCATAAAATACAAGATACATGATGCTATTGATGTTACTTTTATCAATTACAGAATGAATGAAATGGAAGGATACTAAGAGATCATCTAGTTCAATATTCTCATTTGAAAAATTAATAAATTTGTGGTAATTAAAATAAAATTTTAAAATAATATTTTTAGCAGAGAGAAGAAAAAATATTCTTGCAGAAGGAAAAAGTGAAAAAGTCTTCTCCAGGAATTATGTAAATTATGTTTCTTTTTCTAAATAACTATATCTAGTAAATACCGTAAGATGAATGGCTAAAATTACACAAATCATTATGAAGTGAGGTAGACTAAGTCATTGATCAGGAAACATGTTTCTCCCCTGAGAAAGCAATAGGAATGAGCTTTCCTGTGAAGGTCAGTCGGTTCAGAACTAAAACAACATATGGTCAGTGTCCATGAGAAAGTGACTCCCTTACTAACAAGGAAGCCAGTGTAGGAAAAGATATACAATGGGACGTCCTGTACCCCAAGCTAACTTTGCATCTGGCTTCTAGATGATAAGGCTTGCTTGCTTCAATTATTTTGCACCTGGTCATCAAGGTCTTATTAGTGGACATTGTTTGCTTTGTTTCTTACACCCTATAAAAATCACACTGTAACTTCA
The DNA here is from genome assembly GCF_016433145.1 of Gracilinanus agilis. Classification (NCBI taxonomy): domain Eukaryota; kingdom Metazoa; phylum Chordata; class Mammalia; order Didelphimorphia; family Didelphidae; genus Gracilinanus; species Gracilinanus agilis. Next base: position 182,752,305 of record NC_058132.1, on the reverse strand, counting down.
GTTCGGCACAGCTTTCACTAAGAAAGTATGCCCTGGCCAGTAACTACATTTGTTAATCAATGGATTAATAAATATATATTGGTTCCAGTAATTGAACTTCTGGGTGTCTGGTCTTGTTTCATAAAGTACCCCACTTAACTTATGAGCTATAGAAAAGTTCTTCTGCCACAAACTAAAAAAGATAATAAGCTTGTTTAAAATAAAATTGTGAAAATGATGTTTCATTTAATTTATTAAGTGCTACATTATTCTTATTTGTCTAGAAAAGGGTTGAGGAATATATTCACACTATGTACTTCAAATATTCTCATGTCTTACCTAAGAAATATCATACCCATTCTAGATATTGTGGCTGGAGAGGCACAGCTTAAATCATGGGTTTCAAATACAAAGTTAACATTTGGGCCAAACTGAATCCTCTCCCCACTGGGCATAGTGAGTAGTCGGTTGTCATCAAGTACAGAATTCAGAGATTCTATCCACTCAGGATCAATGTCACCATCACAGATTATCCATGAGTTAATATCTATTTTCAAAACAAAGAAATAGAATCCAAATCAAAATTAACAAAAGAATCCTGAACCAGAAATAATCGTCTTTTTTACTTTACAATGACTGAGTTATATTTTGACAAAAGCTACTTAACATCATTTAAACTGACAACATAGCAAAATGTGAAAGGGAGAATTGTGACTTATTATGCTAATTTACATTTTATATAAATGCCAATGAGATACTTCGGAACAAAAAATCCACTTGAATGAATAAATAATCTATAGCAGTCTATATTTATTAAATAAATCAACCTTCCCCTCAACTTTGCCCTTTGAAGACATAGGAAAAAATATTTTATCTTTAATATATTGTTTTCAAATTCATGATTCAAAAATTTAAAATAGGTTATAATTTCAGAGAATGATCAGAGTTCATATCATCTTTAATTTTAATTATAAATACAATTTTACCATTCTGCCTACTCGTGTATAAGTTATTCTGAGTGCGGCTAACAACTCACCTAAGATATGCTGACACCTCATTACTATACTATTTTAGGGAGTATACAGTTTAATACAAAGAGGGATTATCTTGACCTCCATGAAAATAAACAAAATTACTTAAGTGTCACAAATGTTAAAACGGGCAATACTATAGGGATGCCATTCTTTCAATGTTAAATAAACAAAGATTTGTTGAGTACCCACACTGTAGAGGATACCACATTAATCACTGAAAAAACATATACTCAAATGGATCTCTAATCTCATCAACATGCTTTCCAAAGATAAAAATCAGAACCTATCCATGCTTGCCCATCCCACATGTCCCTTGTCCATGTACTTTCATAAGTTCATCAACACTAGGAAGGAGATGAGGGGCCTTCATCACATTTTTTGATTGAAATGATATGAGGTAGTATAAGCTAACTTTCTTTGTTTTATCACATGACAAGACTATCTTTTTTGATCTTATGTTTCTTTAATGTCATTGTCTACTCATGTCCTTAGGAATTTAGGTATGCATGTATTATAACCTACTACAATGTAGCTTTCTCCATTTCCTTCTTAGTGAAATTCATTCCTAATTCTTCAGACACTAGTGTTCCATGACTCATAGCTATACAATACAAGTAGAACAAAAATCTTAAAAAGAACTGTTTTTCTGTAAGAAATTTGGAGAATTTTAAAAGAACCCAGCATTTCTTTCTGTTTCCATTGACTTAACTCGAATCCTCACTATCATACTTTCTCCCTTCAAATCCTAGATTTTCTTAGCTTTTCTTTTTAATCTATAAAATTACCTGCCTCTCCCCCCAAATCTTTAGCCTGCTCTGCTCCTTTTGAATAAACATATATTACCAGATTCATATTGCAGGCATGAGTTTTATCCTACCATGTTAGTGATGTCAAATTTCCCACTTTGCAAGATCTTTCATCCTTTTTGCTCCCCCATTAAAAGATTACAAGAAGGAATTTTTTTCAATTTTTTGTTTTTGTGTTCCAAAACATAGCATAGAAAGTAAAACCTCACATAGTGCCCAGCACCTAGTAGGGTGATCACTGAATGCTGTTGATTAATTAGGTACAACCCATCCCTAGTCATGAGCCTGTCATTGCTATATTTTAGTCATAGTCCAGAAATCCAAAGCCCTAATTCAGATATCTTCTTAAAACCAAAGACATCCTCTTCTTAACCAATCTTACTGATCCCTTTGACATTGGTGATTCTTGTTTCATATGGTGGTGGGATCCATCTCATGATTGGGTTGGTGATGAACAACAGAGAATTAAATAAGTAGAATAAGATTCAAATAAAGAATGGGGCAGAAATCAGTTGTGTACTTGTGTAATCGGAGCAAAATATTGAAGACTGAATTTGAAAAAGGGCAAGTGAGATTAGATCTTAGGGCTGGGTTCCATCTTTGCAGAAAATGACAGGAGAGCAGCCAAATTTAGAACCTCATAGTTCAATTGAGTCGAGCTGTATAAGGAATGGCTCTCGTGCCCTGCTTTTTAATTGGCCCAAACTGTTGACCCTACCCTGTATTGATACTCAAGAGATTATATCAACATTTTGGGAGCTATGATGAACAAACTATAGCAGAAGGAGTGAAATTAAGGTTCAGTTTCATAACAGTTAGAAAAGTCAGGTGGTATTTAAGATCTAGCAGGCAAAGCTTCGGGCCAAATGGTAAAGTACCAAGGATTTGGGGGAGAAAAAGCAGGATAAATGACCCCTAACTAATATCTCTTGAAAATGGGGTAGTGGACCAAAGAGTAGAGTAGAGCTCTGATGTTTCAAGAAGGTGGGGATATGGTAGGAGTGGTCAGACAGTATAAAGAATTGGTGTCCACCACTTTGTGGGAATTGAATACTAGAAGTTGGTGTAAGAGATGTGTGTTATTTTACTGGCAAATTCCTAAGTCTCCAAGATACACAAAAAGAAACATCTCACAGAAAAGACAACAGAAAGAGAACCTAAATGTAAACATATTTAGTGACAATCAGTAAGTTGAGGGCTAGATGAGAGAGTTCTGAGAAGCCTGACATTAGCCCTCTAACTTTCTCCATTAGGATGTAAATACTACTTGGCTTTTCAATCTGCCATGAAATACACATAAACAAGGACCCTCCTCTATGTTCTGCCTCTTTCATATAGCAAGTGAACTCCTTGAAAGAAGGGACTATCTTGATTTTTTATTAGTATTTCCAATGCTTAGCACATGGCAGATATTTAATGCTTTTCCATTCTATTATTATCAGGTCGTTTCATTGACAAGGCTTTGAAAACCCTTTCATTAAAAAATAGCTTTTCCAGAAATAACTAAGAAAGTTCTAAATCAGACAGTTTGAGACTCACCTTGAGGTTCCCGTACTACTTGCCGAGCACTGTTTGTGAGAACACCATCAGACCATTCCCTTGTATCCATATCAATATGGCCCAACAACTGATGTCGAGGCATAGCTTTGGGGTTCATAGTATACTGTTTTACTACTTTGCCAACTTTACACAATGCTGCCCTTAACATCCGCCAAAGGGTAGATTTTCCAGCACCACTTGGACCAACTATAACTACTCCCATCCTCTGGCGTAACTGTTCATATAATTCCAAAGCCTTCTTGATCTGTTTTTGAAAAATACATATAAATACATACATACATATATACACATGGGGGTATAAGATATATATGTGTGTGTGTATGACTATATATGTTTGTTTCCAAATTACAAAGCATATACACATTTTGTTGTTAGACTGATTTAATCCATTGTCTTAATACTTAGTAAGGTTTTTGCTTCAGAAAAAGTTAAAGGATATAAATATCATAACAATAAAATATACATCTGTGATGTAACATCAAAATTATGTTATGAATTTTAAAAATTCAAATATTTTACATAAAAACAAAACTGCTGCAAATGACTAGCAAAACTGAAAAGGAAATATAAAACAGTCATTCTAAGTATAAATTTCTACCACATAAAAGCAATCTTTAAAACAACTTCTTTTAAGAAATCCTCATGATCAATTAATGGCTAAAAGCTAATACATATTTACTCCAAAAACATTAAATATTTAATTACCAAATCATTTTACACAACTGAAAATTATATAACAGAAAAACATATCCTTAAAAGAATTAACTAATGTATCTCTGTTATACACTAACAAATTGGTGTAACTATATATATATATATATATATATATATATATATACTAACATATATTTGTAATTGGACTGGATTAGAAAACATGACTGTACTTGAATGTCTAAACCTCAACTTCTTACAAATTAATAAATTTTTTTCCCAACCTATCACATGAAAGATAGCCCTAAGTGACAAGAAAATGTAACAAGCACATTTTCTCGCTAAAGGGATATGATTTCAGCTAAATGCTTTAAGACAAACTATTAAGGGCCCAGCTAGGGGAAGTTGCCCAGAACAGAGTCCGTTGGCGTGAGATGGTTGCGGCCCTATGCTCCTAAGGAGTCAATAGGAATAATAATAATAATAATAAATAATTATTTATCAACATATCTCCTGTTTCTTCCATGGTGCTACCTACTTATTCCAAGCCAAGCTTTCCCCATCATATATTCCAAACTTAACCACTGGAACTTTTATCTCAGCACTCTTGCCAAACCTTTTGAATGTATTTATATTGGTGAAATCTTACTTTGATCACTGGGTAGCATTCTGGTAGACATCACAACTCATACTATATACTTTTTTTCCCTTAGGCACAATCTGTCCCTTTTGATTATTAATTCCTCTTAATTATTAACATAGACTCAGGGTCAGCTAGGTAGCTGGGTTCAGATCTTGCCTCTGACATTTCCTAGCTGTGTGACCCTGGCCTCTGGGCAAATCATTTAGTACCAATTTCCTAGCGCTTGCTACTCTTCTGTTGCAAGACAGAAGAGAAGGGTTTAAAAAAACAGTCTCATAGAATATTTTATAATATATATATTATATATGACATATATGTTACACAAAATATATATGTAATATATATAGCAAGAGAATTCTTCTAAATTCACCAAAATATCATCTAAAATACTGTCAGAAAACTAATCAATAAATCTCTATAATTTTGAATATTGATTTAGTGACTCAAAATGGCTGGCTTCTATATAATAAAATAGAGTTTGAGAATTACCTGGTTAGGTATAATTTCAAAGTTTGCTTCTTCAAAGACTTGTTTTAAAGCTGTACTTAGTTCATCATATTCTACATCCTTAAAATCAATTCCAGGGAAGACATCTTTAATCAGTGCATCAAACCGTGTGCAGTCCACAAATGTAAATTTTGACATGGTATTGAGTCTCAAAGCTTGAACCACAATATGGCTTTCATTCACTGAGGAAAAAAGTATAATTTAGAAGTAATTTAAGATAATTTCAATGTTATAACTATCCTTTGAAAAGTCTATTTTTTTAAAGAATAACTGTGTTTTCAGTGGCAGATGGTACTTCCTTTGAAGAAACTCCCTCTACCAATACAGAATTTTCAGGGGCACAGAGAGGTCTATAAAACTTCTGGCCTAGGAATCCCTTGCCTAGAATCACACAAGCAGTTGTAGGTAAAAGGCAGTGAACCAAGGCTTTCTAAATCTGAGCCTAATTTTCTCTTGCTTCTATATCCTGTGCCACATTGTCTTGTGATGATTCTTCTGTTCACATTTAATTATTCTTTTAAAAGAGACATTTTCTCAGTTTGCCTTTTCCTATACACTTTTCTCTGAGACACACTTTTGAGGTTCCTAGACTCCATTAATTTCCTACAATAATGCTTTATCATGGTTGTGAGTTCCTGAAAGGTATGGTAAAATAACTAAATTTTTGGCAAATCCTACAAGCTTAAAGCAAGACAGCCTTTAACAAAGGCACAGGGAAGGGTTATATGTCTATAATCAAATGACAGATTTAGATAAATCTGAAGTCTATCACCAGATAAGCCATAAAATAATTTTTTTCAAAACTTATGAAAGAATATCTGATAGGTGATAGAAAGGTTGAAATCTATGTGTTAGTAGAGGAACTATCCACTCCAACAAAAGCATAGATTCTTGAAGTAAAGTTTCTACATTTGACCCTTACAGCCCTAGAAACATTTTAATATAAACTTTAAGTTAATAAGCCATTCACATAAATTCTTCTTTTACCCACTAAAACTCTATGTACAGGTATTTAAATATAACACTTAGTAAATCAATATAACTAAATTCAACAAACATTCAGTGCCTGTTATACATAAAGAAGTGGGTATGACATCGGGGACTCAAAGATAAAAAATTTTGCAGTCCCTTCTCCCAGAGAACTTATAATAAACTAAGGCAGAGAAGACAAATGCACAAATAATATGATATAAAGCATGACATAAGCCAAGAATTTAAGCTTCCCACTCATGCATACAGAAGCTTATGCATGAAAACTAATCATTTGCATTACATGAACAGAAAAAGTTGCAGATTTATCTTACCATATGCAACTACCACAAACAAGACTAACAGGTAAAAATTCCATGGATTCACATGCTTATTGTAGTTAAGACTTGAACACTCACATATGTATTTCAACCATTAATAATACAAATTGCAGAAAGGAAAGTTATAAATTTGAAATAATCATACCTTTTTCCTTTATGTCACTTTTCTTCAACTGACGAAGAAGATTGCCGCTTCCTCTCAGGACTGTCTTCAAAGCTCTTAAACCCCAATCGTAGTGCTGCTGAGGTGTCAAAAGCTCTCTAGAGTGTAAAAATATTTACATTAACTTTCAGCTATCAATTTAACAATTAAGCAACACTAACAAATTCTTATTTTTTGTTACACTTAAAGAAATGCAGAATGCAAACACTGAAAATCAAGTTCAGTAAATGACTGCAGTTATATTCTATTGATTTCTAAGCTAAAATTGTTATTTTGTTCAGTAGTTTCAGTAGTTTCAATCGTTTCAGATCTACCTGATCTCATTTGCAGTCTTCTTGGCAAAAATACTAGAATTGTTTGTCATTTCCTTCTCCAGTTCATTTTATGGATAAGGAAATGAAGCAAAAGACATTAAATGACTTGCTCAAGGTCACAGAGCTAGTAAGTATGTGAGGTCAGATTTGAACTCAGGAAAATGAGTCTTCCTGGCTTAAGGCCCAGCACTCTATCTAAAGCACCACCCNTATATATATATATATATATATATATATATATATACTAACATATATTTGTAATTGGACTGGATTAGAAAACATGACTGTACTTGAATGTCTAAACCTCAACTTCTTACAAATTAATAAATTTTTTTCCCAACCTATCACATGAAAGATAGCCCTAAGTGACAAGAAAATGTAACAAGCACATTTTCTCGCTAAAGGGATATGATTTCAGCTAAATGCTTTAAGACAAACTATTAAGGGCCCAGCTAGGGGAAGTTGCCCAGAACAGAGTCCGTTGGCGTGAGATGGTTGCGGCCCTATGCTCCTAAGGAGTCAATAGGAATAATAATAATAATAATAAATAATTATTTATCAACATATCTCCTGTTTCTTCCATGGTGCTACCTACTTATTCCAAGCCAAGCTTTCCCCATCATATATTCCAAACTTAACCACTGGAACTTTTATCTCAGCACTCTTGCCAAACCTTTTGAATGTATTTATATTGGTGAAATCTTACTTTGATCACTGGGTAGCATTCTGGTAGACATCACAACTCATACTATATACTTTTTTTCCCTTAGGCACAATCTGTCCCTTTTGATTATTAATTCCTCTTAATTATTAACATAGACTCAGGGTCAGCTAGGTAGCTGGGTTCAGATCTTGCCTCTGACATTTCCTAGCTGTGTGACCCTGGCCTCTGGGCAAATCATTTAGTACCAATTTCCTAGCGCTTGCTACTCTTCTGTTGCAAGACAGAAGAGAAGGGTTTAAAAAAACAGTCTCATAGAATATTTTATAATATATATATTATATATGACATATATGTTACACAAAATATATATGTAATATATATAGCAAGAGAATTCTTCTAAATTCACCAAAATATCATCTAAAATACTGTCAGAAAACTAATCAATAAATCTCTATAATTTTGAATATTGATTTAGTGACTCAAAATGGCTGGCTTCTATATAATAAAATAGAGTTTGAGAATTACCTGGTTAGGTATAATTTCAAAGTTTGCTTCTTCAAAGACTTGTTTTAAAGCTGTACTTAGTTCATCATATTCTACATCCTTAAAATCAATTCCAGGGAAGACATCTTTAATCAGTGCATCAAACCGTGTGCAGTCCACAAATGTAAATTTTGACATGGTATTGAGTCTCAAAGCTTGAACCACAATATGGCTTTCATTCACTGAGGAAAAAAGTATAATTTAGAAGTAATTTAAGATAATTTCAATGTTATAACTATCCTTTGAAAAGTCTATTTTTTTAAAGAATAACTGTGTTTTCAGTGGCAGATGGTACTTCCTTTGAAGAAACTCCCTCTACCAATACAGAATTTTCAGGGGCACAGAGAGGTCTATAAAACTTCTGGCCTAGGAATCCCTTGCCTAGAATCACACAAGCAGTTGTAGGTAAAAGGCAGTGAACCAAGGCTTTCTAAATCTGAGCCTAATTTTCTCTTGCTTCTATATCCTGCGCCACATTGTCTTGTGATGATTCTTCTGTTCACATTTAATTATTCTTTTAAAAGAGACATTTTCTCAGTTTGCCTTTTCCTATACACTTTTCTCTGAGACACACTTTTGAGGTTCCTAGACTCCATTAATTTCCTACAATAATGCTTTATCATGGTTGTGAGTTCCTGAAAGGTATGGTAAAATAACTAAATTTTTGGCAAATCCTACAAGCTTAAAGCAAGACAGCCTTTAACAAAGGCACAGGGAAGGGTTATATGTCTATAATCAAATGACAGATTTAGATAAATCTGAAGTCTATCACCAGATAAGCCATAAAATAATTTTTTTCAAAACTTATGAAAGAATATCTGATAGGTGATAGAAAGGTTGAAATCTATGTGTTAGTAGAGGAACTATCCACTCCAACAAAAGCATAGATTCTTGAAGTAAAGTTTCTACATTTGACCCTTACAGCCCTAGAAACATTTTAATATAAACTTTAAGTTAATAAGCCATTCACATAAATTCTTCTTTTACCCACTAAAACTCTATGTACAGGTATTTAAATATAACACTTAGTAAATCAATATAACTAAATTCAACAAACATTCAGTGCCTGTTATACATAAAGAAGTGGGTATGACATCGGGGACTCAAAGATAAAAAATTTTGCAGTCCCTTCTCCCAGAGAACTTATAATAAACTAAGGCAGAGAAGACAAATGCACAAATAATATGATATAAAGCATGACATAAGCCAAGAATTTAAGCTTCCCACTCATGCATACAGAAGCTTATGCATGAAAACTAATCATTTGCATTACATGAACAGAAAAAGTTGCAGATTTATCTTACCATATGCAACTACCACAAACAAGACTAACAGGTAAAAATTCCATGGATTCACATGCTTATTGTAGTTAAGACTTGAACACTCACATATGTATTTCAACCATTAATAATACAAATTGCAGAAAGGAAAGTTATAAATTTGAAATAATCATACCTTTTTCCTTTATGTCACTTTTCTTCAACTGACGAAGAAGATTGCCGCTTCCTCTCAGGACTGTCTTCAAAGCTCTTAAACCCCAATCGTAGTGCTGCTGAGGTGTCAAAAGCTCTCTAGAGTGTAAAAATATTTACATTAACTTTCAGCTATCAATTTAACAATTAAGCAACACTAACAAATTCTTATTTTTTGTTACACTTAAAGAAATGCAGAATGCAAACACTGAAAATCAAGTTCAGTAAATGACTGCAGTTATATTCTATTGATTTCTAAGCTAAAATTGTTATTTTGTTCAGTAGTTTCAGTAGTTTCAATCGTTTCAGATCTACCTGATCTCATTTGCAGTCTTCTTGGCAAAAATACTAGAATTGTTTGTCATTTCCTTCTCCAGTTCATTTTATGGATAAGGAAATGAAGCAAAAGACATTAAATGACTTGCTCAAGGTCACAGAGCTAGTAAGTATGTGAGGTCAGATTTGAACTCAGGAAAATGAGTCTTCCTGGCTTAAGGCCCAGCACTCTATCTAAAGCACCACCCAATCTACAATAAATCACTTGGAAAGACTACCTTTATAGAATTCTGATAGTGGCTTTCACTGAATTAGGTAAACTATAAATGAATTAGCAATTTGGTCAAAACAATATTTGACAAATCTGCTTTTTTTTTCCCTAAGCACTCTCATCAGCTAATTAAACATCCAAAATATAAGTAGTTTTCTGACAGTTCCTTACCATTTCTTATTATTATGAACCAAGATTGCTATAATACAAATGCAAAGTCAGGGAGACAATTATTAATTATTAGAAATGAGATAAGGGAATAATTCTTACCCAAGAAAAATAATAATAACAACAATAATAATACAAAAGTAGTATTTATATAATGCCTTAGGGTTAGCAAAGAGCTTCACAAATGTTGTCTATCTCACAATAACCCTATTAGGTAGGAAACCAGAAAGGAAGGGGAAAAGTATTTATATAATATCTTCTATATTCCAAGCACTGTGCTAAGTTGTTGAATCTTTTCAATCAAGTCTGGTTGAAGTGGTTTGTCATTTCCTTCTCCAGTTCATTATACAAATGAGGAAACTGAAGCAAACATGGTTAAATGATTTGCCCAGGCTCATACAACTAGCGATTTGAAATGAGGAACACAAATCTTCTTGACTTGAGGCCTGGTGCTCTATCCACTATACTAAGCACTTTACAAATATTAGCTTAATTTATCTTCACAACAACCCTGTGAGGTAGGTGCGGTTATTTTGTAGTTGAGGAAACCAAGGCAAACAGAAATTAAATGACCAGTCCAGAGTCACCCAGATAGTATGTATCAGAACCCAGATTTAACCCAGATCACTTGATCCTAGCTCCATTGCTTAGCTACCTCAAAAAAAGTAGCTATAGAATGGTCAATTAGCAAATTTACTTTGAAACTAGTTCAGTATGATTTCACTAGATAGAGAGTCCTGAGATAAACATATCAGCAAACATAAACAAAACCAGTGATATCCTCTCAAAATGGATACTTTCACCAACTCCCCTATTACTGAAGCCTGTAAAAACCTGACCTTTCCCAAGCCTGCTGGAGTTTAAGACTCCAGCATGGAGTTCCCCATTATTTTTGAAAGTAAAATCCCTGAAAGCAGGAACTGCCTGATTTTTCTATTTGTATCCTCAGTATTTAAGCCTAAGTTTTGGTGTATAATAAGCACCTAATAATTTGTGTCATGTTTTTTTTTTCAGTTATTCACGTTTATTTCTTCAACTCAAAGAAATGATTCTGGACTAAATAACTTTGGTTCAATTTTACTTTTCCCACTTATCAAACATTAAATACAGTGCTATCATAAAACTTCATATTATAGAAATTTATCTTCTGTTACAAACTGGGCAAATCGGAAGTGAATATTATTAACTATTCAGTAGGTGCTAAAAACATAGTACATGTAAAATAGTTTTCAAATACAACACTTACCGAGAAAGATTGAAAATGGCTACTAATTTTCTTCCCAGTACTCGAGCATCTTTAAAGCCTTCAGAATATAGAATCACTTCAGCAATGAGCTCATTGTCTGGACGAGACATAGCTACTGGTCTGAAGAGTTGTTTTAGGTTGTCTGGCAGCTTTTGTCTTCCTCCATAACCTTTCCCAGCAGGATTCATTGTGATAAAAATTCCAGAATTTGGATCCATTTGGACCTTAAATTATCCAATTAAATTAAGGCATGAGGTGATGAAGACATACTCAGTTTATGACCATGGAAATGATAAAGAAATTTGAAGAAACTTTTCTTAGGAAGAAAGCTTAAGATTTGGTGAATATATTAAGAGGCAAGGGATAAAAACATAGTCAAGTAGCAGGTTGATGAAGGGCAAGTGGTATTAAATCTTTCAAAATATTTCTATACATCAAATTATCTGCCTTTAGAAAAAAATTGAAGTTTAATACTATACCTCTTTGCCAAGAAGTTCACATACAGTTCTATGATTCTTCAAAGCATCCTGGATTGTCTGGATCTGCATGGACACAGCAGACAGCACTGCTTCCTCCAATCTATTGAACTCATCAAAGCATCCCCAGGCCCCACATTTCACCAGACCAACAAATATACGGCCCATTGATTTCACATCAATACCCTAAAAAACAAAAGAATTCAATCTTATTTAACTACATTTTTTCAATGATAATTTCACATTACATGTTACTTACTACATACACCTTTGAGAAACCTATTTCACCATCTAATACTTTAATTTAGTCCCCCTGAACTCTTCATCTCAATAGCACTTTTTGAGGATTAAATAATATAAATCATTGTAGAAAAGTGCATTGAAGTGTAAAAAGTACTAATACAAGACATAATGTAAAAGCCACCTACTAAAATTTGTACTCTTTTAAATTGTTTTTAAAAATCATTCCTGGTACTTATTTCCAATTTGATAATCTAAAAAGATAACAAAATATCCTAGTTTTCAATGCCTTCCTCTTTGATATTGATCAATTATTAAATGAATTTAACCCTAGGAAATATTAATTATTCATTTAAAATGCAAAATTTTGCCTTGATAAAACAAAATCTTTTATCTTTCTAAAGCAAAGAGAATAAAGCTAATTTAAGGTTTGTTTGTTTTTTGCATGGGAAAATTCTGAGTTCTCCATAAAAACCAAATCAGGAAATAATACACTACTGCTTAATAAAATATCAGATTCTACTCTCAGAGAGATGATCTAAAAGTAGATTACCTACTATATTTATATGTCAAATATCTTTCTTTGGTCATTTAAGGATTTGTGATTTTGTTAATATAACTGATTTCTCTTCTAAGGCAGTTTGCAGACCCTATTATGATTATCTTGCTGTCAACTTAGACTGAGTCTCTCCATACTGAGACTTGTTTTGAAAAATAAACTTAAGGACTTTTGTCACTAGGTCTGTACTCAAAGCTTTTCCAACTTGACAGAACCTTCAAGCTTAGACTTTGCTGGCATATTGAAAAATCCTGAGTCACTTCCGTGCCACAATGAGGAAAAAAAGGAAGAGCTCAGAAGGGGATATATTTCAAATAGAATGGTATGTAACCAAGACAAAAATCTGATTAACGCACCTCCACAATTAATACTCTTTATTTTTTTACACTACCTCATCACAGTTGAAAACTAAAACTTGTCTTCCAAGAAGTCCACCCAAAGCCTTTACAGATTCAGTTTTGCCAGTTCCTGCTGGTCCATAAGGATTTCCTCCAAGACCCATCTTCATTGCTTGTGTGAGAGTTAGGTAGCACTTATCTGTCAGTGGTGTATAAACAAGCTTGGGAGCATTGCCCTGTGAAATGTGAAATATTAATTGAAAATGTTGCTGTTTCTATTCATTATCTATAATTACTTATAAACCATGGTTCTCTACTTAAGGAACATTAAAAAAGAAAAAGATTAAATGTCCTAGCTCAAAAAGAAATTAGAGGAATTCTTCTTGAAGTACATTCTAAAACAACTAAGATTAAGCTTTAAAGTTATTTTACCGAGTTTTATTTTATTTGTTTAATATGAGAATTATGATTAGAGTGCTATCAATAACCTGCTCCTCTCAGTTCCAAAAAATGAGTATATAGTTTTCCAAATAGATCAGTCAAGCTCATTACAAAGACACACAAAAAACCTGAAAGTCAGAAATAATCACATTTCACATCCACATAATGCTTTATCTGAAAGCTATAGTAGAATTGAGAATTATTTTAGCATAATTAGAATGAGGAAGGTACATTTATAAAATTGGTAACTTTATACTATCAAGTTGACATAAATGCTGATCTCAAGGGAAAATTCTATTCATAATCCAAATTCTATTCAGAGTTTGTAAGGTTTTTGTTAGGCTAGAGAAGGAAGATTTGAGTCTGAAAATAAACTTCCTCTCTGGTAAGAGCTAAGTTAACAATACAATCTTAATAGAGCTGGCTTCTATCCTCCCCATGCAGTTTTATTATTGATAATGATATAAAATACAGAAAAGATGCCACTTTTTAAAAAATGAACTTAACAAGTAGTTAGATGGAAAATTCTATTCTGATTTTGACTTACAAGTGAAAGGTCATGTCATAATGTAAACTGAATAATTTTAATGCATCATATTTGCACATAATATTAGGATTCCTCTAATCTTATTTTGTTTAAATAAACACCATGTTCTTTATTTATGTATAGCCTCCTTTCAACTACACTGAAACATAAGTCTTCAGACTTAGTCAATCAATCAGCTAGAATTAAAGGGCCTACACTAAGTAAAGGCACTATGTTAGGCACTGAGAGAAAATCCTAAAACAAAAAAGGGACAGACCTACTGTTCTCGAGTAGCTCATAGGCTAATTTAAACAAGTAAATATGAGAGACTGTTATCAGTTAAATTACTTTAATCTTTTGTCTATAGAGACTTCTTAAAACTATTTTTTTCTGAAATCTTTTTTGTAATCAAAATGGACTATTGATGTAATGTTTAAAATATCTTTTTTAAATTGCTATTGAATAAAAAGATAATGCTTTTTTCATTAATGCTAATCAAGTTTTGAGGAAATTAACACAAATATAGATATTTTATACAATGTGGGGAGGATTTTTATCAGTATCATAAACTCCAGGTTGGGACTTCTCTCCACCAGCACCTTTGTAGAAAAGTGCTAGAGAACTGTTATAGGCGCAGAGTCATCAAGTGACATGCTCAGACACAGAAAGAACCAGGGGTGGGATGTAAGCCCAAGTTTTCCTAACTCATTTTGCAGTACTTTATGGTACAACCACCTCTACAAAAACATTTTTAAAAGTTCAAAACATTCCTACCTGATACTCATAGGTGTATTGGAGTTCAGAATCCACCATCTGAACATAGCATGTTTGTCCATTTTTCATATAGAACCTGACTTGTTTTTTCCAAATCCAGTCATCTGTGGTGTGAATCTGAACTTGGTTTAACTGCTTCACTATATCAATATTATGGATAATGTCCAGAATAAGCGCTTTAAGTTTGAGTTCAAGAATCCCTGATTCTGTACACAAATAAAACATTTAAGGAAGAAAAATGTTACTTCATGGATATTGTTGAGTATTCAAAAACTTAAAAGTAAAGAAATCAATCTTCAGAGATTCTAAATTTTAGAAATTATTGTTTTGGCTAAGGTTTATTTTGCATTTTAGCATTCATAAAGGTCCGCTAAGAGAAGAATCATAAAATTAAAGGATCCTAAAATTAGAGAGAGGGTTAATTACTGAGATAATTTACTAGAAAACTGAGTGAGGCTGGTTAAAGAGATTTCTGAATTAAGAGAAGCTTTTGGCATGGAAGTCACAAATGGAATATCATTACCAATTTAGTAAAGCAGAGACGACCTATTACACTAAATATGAAATCTCATGATGGGTTCAAATCTTGGTTCTACCCTTTTATCATCTATATGATCTTATACACATCACAAACTCTCTGAGTATCAGTTTCCTTATCTAATGGGGTTGGAATAAATAAAATTTAATATTACTTTCAACTCTAAATTTATAATAAATTAATTAATCAAAGAGCATTTATTAATGTATTATAATTTATTAATCTCTAATCTAATCTCTATATAAATATATTCTAGGCATTATGTTTAGTTATAGTAATATAAGTAAAGAAAGAAATAATCCCTACTTGTGAGGAGTTATATTCTAATAAGGGAGAAAACAAATATACAAATGTTTATAGCACAAATATAAAGTGAATAAATAAAAGTACATACAAAGCAGCTAGCTGGTGCAATAGATAGAATGCAAAACCTAGAGTCAAAAAGACCTCATTTCAAATGCAGACTCAGAGACATACTAGCTATCTGGTCCTGGACAAGTCATTTAACCCTCCTTGCCCTGTTTTCCTCAACTGTAAAATGACCCAAAGAAGGAAATGACAAACCACCCCAGTATAGTTGCCAAAAACTCCAAAAGGAGCCCCAGAGTTAGATGTGACTATAAACAACTAAATAACAATAAATATATAAACACTTAAATAAGAAGCAATTTGAGAGTGAGAATACTAGCAGTTGTAGAAATCAGGAAAGTCTCATGAAAAAGATGATGTCTGGGCTGTCTTAAAAGAAAAGAGGCACTTATGAGGCAAGGTAAAAGAAGTGAATTTCCAGTAGGTGGAGACAATTTCATCATTTGTACATAGGCCACAAGAATTATTTAATAGGCCATTTAGCAATCACACATTGTAGTGCTCATGATGAGCATGAGATAAGACAAAATTCTGCTTTCTTGGAGATTATTAGTGTAACCCTATGCCTACCTGAAGAAGATGAGCACAACTCTAGGAGTTCAAGTAACTTTGGTAAGATGCACTCAAGAAGATATGTGGATTTCTAAGGAATGGTTCTTGGCCCTCCTAAACAATAAAAATGTCATTCGGGAAGGAAGGAAGGAAGGAAGGAAGGAAGGAAGGAAGGAAGGAAGGAAGGAAGGAAGGAAGGAAGGAAGGAAGGAAGGAAGGAAGGAAGAAACTGAAGCTTGGAGTCACATAAGTAGCAAATGGTACAGGTAAGATTTGAACCCAGGTTCTATGAGTCCAGAGCCAGCGTTCTTGTCAGTGTACCACATGAAGGCCTTGACCGGGGGCTGTTTTTAAGATATTTCTAGCTATTTCTAGGGTCTGAGTTGGACTGCCCTGATTCGACCTAATCACCATGCTCTCGCCCCAGAAAACAGCAGGAATGATAATGTGTTTTGGTTTTTTCCAGACTTGTTCTAACAGTGACCAAGGTATGTAGGTGTTTGGCTGAAACACCTCCTCATGCCCCACCCACCCCCATGGCCTGGCCCCCACCCTGTGTGGCTGTGTAGCCCTGACCTGTGACTTCATTGACATCAAGAATTCCAAATGAGGAAATGGTCTCTGTCAAATCACATGAGATCTTCAACCAGTAGCCTTAGAGAGCTCCCTGGGGCAGATGACTTGCCCTGGGTCAGCCAGGATGCACTGAGGTCTTCCTGACTCCAAAGCTGGTCCTCTATCTCCTCTGCTGCTCAGTAATTACAGGCAAGGACAAGAGTTTAGAAAGCACTTTTCTCACAAACATTCATTAAGCACCTACTGTGTACTTGGCCCTATGCTAAGCTGTGGGGATCCAAAGGGCCTCAGGGAGTTTATGTTCTAGGGGAGACAACAGGTAAGCATGTATAAATGAGGAGGGAAGTGGAGGAGGAGGAAAGGAGGAGGAATGGTGGAATCACAGAAAGCTTCACTGTAGGAGATGGTGTTTGAACTG